>NW_017672756.1:7973-59475 GCF_001879085.1 Nicotiana attenuata | reverse complement strand
AGAAACTAGACATGAAGGGCTACAACTTTTGTTTTTGAATCATCTCAAAATTCCTTATAGATCTAAAAGATATAGGCTTCCAAAGTCGGACCAGTGAAATGTTTCTTCACCGCGGACCGAACAAAAACTAGTGCGGCCGCACAGGCCCCTCCGCGGCAACACTCCATTTTGTGCGGACCGCACTGGTTTCTTCAGAGGCCTTCCACTTCTTTGGACCTGCAACAACTATGTTTTTAAGCCTAAGACATCCCGGAACCTACTCGAAACTCACCCGAGCCCTCGGAACTCCATACCAAGTGTGCATACTAACTCACAGACATCATATGGACCTACTCGTGCGATCACATCATCAAAATAACATGTAAAATCATGAATTAAACCTCAAAACTCAACATTTTCATCAAGAACTCTCGAAGTCCATAACTCTTCAATCGGAAGTCCAACTCACGTCAAATAAACTCCGTTTTTCACCAAATTTCACAGTTATCTTTCAAATACTATAACAAGTTTGTACCGGGCTCCGGAACCAAAATACGGGCCCGATAACAATGGTTTCAAACATTGATTCTTTTCTTCGTTTCTTAGATAATTCAGTAAAATAATTTCTTTCAAAAATTGATTTCTAAGGCTTGGGACCTCGGAATTCATCTCCGGGTATACGCCCAAGTCCCATATTTTACTGCGGACCACCCGAGATTGTCGGAACACGGATCCGGGTCTGTTTGCTCAAAATGTTGACCAAAGTAAACCATATTCAAATTTTTAACTCTAAAAATTTCTATTTCTCATATTTTCACATAGAAGGCTTTCCGGATATAGGTCCGGACCAATTTCGAGAAACAGAATAGAAATTCATCAGCATTGAGAAACCAAAACCGCACAGACAGGAGAAGAAAGATGTGAAATTTTCCCTAACTCTTGTAGCCTCTGAGGGATAAATATATGACGTCTCCGTACGATCCCTCAGACTCTACTAAGCTTGTTTGTGAACTGTGAGACCCATGTAACCTAAGGAGATCTGGGCCACCAACTTGTCCACCGACACGGATTTCCACCCTCGGGGAGTCATGATGGCGCACTACCATGTGAGCTAGGCAAGCTAAACCTTTAACTACTTCCTCAATTATCAAATTATTCTTGTTTAACAATTAATAAGGCGATAACGTGATAAAGCGAAAATTCAGATTCTTAAGCGGCAGACAATAATAAAATTTATCGGAACGGAACAATCTATTGCACAATACTTAAGCCTTAATCACCCAAAACCTGGTGTCACAATGTCACCAGATGTCTAAGATTACACATACAAAGTCCTGAAGAAATAAACAGTAGCACTGTTTCTGAATAAGAAAATTAAAACAGGAAATAGGGATAGAGGGAGACGTCAGGAGCCTGCAGACGCATGCAGTCTACCTGGATCTCCCTCAGTGGACTGTAAGTAGCCTCCATTACTACGGTCCAAAAGCTGCTCCCGGGATTCTGCATATAGTGCAGAGTGTAGTATCAGACACAACCAGCCACCGCCATGTGCTGGTGAAGTGTCTAGCCCTAACCCGGCGAAGTAGTGACGAGGCTAGGTAACCAGAACTACCCACATAACCTGCTTGCAGATTCAAATATATACATCAAAAAGAAATACAGAAGTAAAACAAGTAAAGATGGAGAGGGAAACAATCTTCGGGGAATAACAGGTAAAACAAATCATCAAAAGAGAATTATAAAGGATCCAAATCCAACCACCTAACAAGAATAAGGAAACAAAAGCAAAATTTCAATTCTTTTCACACTGAGTTGCAAGCGTGCAACCCGATCCATTTCATTATATCTTGTGGTAGGCGTACCACCGGCGCCCCCATTCATTATTTTATAGTTAGGGCTGTACCGCCCCGCTCCCATTTCATTATATCTTGTGGTAGCATACCACACGCTCCCATTTATTATTTTTGGTAGGCCGTACACCCGCTCCCATTTCATTATATCTTGTGTAGGCGTACCACCCGCTCCCATTTAACACCTAACAATAATCACAAAGGATCCCGGCGAGGGGAATAATAATATCACAACAAACTCCCGGCAAGGAACAATGTATTCCTCAAACAATATCCCGGCAAGAACAATAATATCAAACAAACATCCCGTGCATAGGGAAACCCACAACCGGAGTCATAACATTATACACAAGACTCGCGGGCATCTTGACACCGCGACGTATAGATACATCGTCACCATGCCTTACGTCGTTACTCACAATTAACACATTAGCAAGAAAACACAATACTTCCTAATCCTTTCAAGTAGGTAGACAAACACTTACTCGATGCCGGCGACACAATCATCGATATCAACTATAGCTTTACCCCTTAATCCACCCACCAATTCGCTCGTATCTAGTCACAAGTTACTTAATATTAAATCAATAAATGCTAAAATGAATCGATTCTAATGCATTGAAGATGAGTTTCCCTAAAGTTCTACCTCAAAATCAAAAATTGCCCCGGGGCCACATGGTCAAAACCGAGGTTCGAACCAAAACCCGATTAACCCATTCCCACACGAACTTTCAAATAATATAATTTATTTGAAATCGGACCTCAAATCGAGGGTCCAAATCCCCAATTTTTTTGAAAAATGCTAGGTTCTAACCCAAAACACCAATTCCCCTTCCCATGAAAATCATTGATTTTGAGTTCAACATGTTTAAAAGATGTTAGGAGTGAAGGAAAATGAGTTTAGAAATCACTTACCCAACGTTTTGGAGAAGAAAGGTTGTTTGAAAAATCGCCCTCTCATGGTTTTTGGGGTTTTTGAAAAATGAAAATAATTGAAAATCCCGTCTAAATCATACCCTCCGCTTCAGATTCCTGTGCGGACCGCACAAAATCAAATCTGCGGCCAGCACAACCCTCCTGTGGTAACTGCAGTGACATGCTTTTAGTATTTTCGCCATATTTTTACTCCTTTCCTTCTAACAGATGTCCAAATGTGATTTGTTTACCTTTTTCTGGAAACTGACACGAAGGTGTACCGAGTGCGGAAAGCTGTCTTAGGGACATCGGATGCCCTAATCCTCAACTGATGGTAGCCAGATCTCAAGTCAATCTTCGAAAATACTTTGGCACCTTGAAGCTGATCAAACAAATCATCGATCCTCGGCAATGGATACTTATTCTTGATTGTAACCTTGTTCAACTGCCGGTAATCAATACACATTCTCATCAACCCGTCCTTCTTCTTGACAAACAACACCGGCGCACCCCAAGGCGAAACACTAGGCCTAATGAAACCCTTCTCAAGCAAGTCTTGCAACTGCTCCTTCAACTCTTTCAACTCCGGCGGGGCCATACGATACGGAGGGATAGAAATGGGCTGAGTGCCCGGAGCCAAATCAATGCAAAAATCAATATCCCTGTCGGGTGTCATACCCGGCAGGTCTGAAGGGAAAACCTCAGGAAACTCATGAACAACAGGCACAGAATTAATAGAGGGAACCTCGACACTAGAATCACGAACATATGCCAAATAGGCCAAACACCCCTTCCCGACCATACGCCGAGCCTTCACATAAGAGATAACACTGCGGGTAGAATGACCAGGAGTCCCTCTCCACTCTAAACGAGGTAAACCCGGTAAGGCTAAGGTCACAGTCTTGGCATGGCAGTCCAAGATAGCGTGGTAAGGTGATAACCAGTCCATCCCTAATATGACATCAAAATCGACCATGTCCAGAAGCAACAAATCTACACGAGTCTCAAGACCCCCAATCACGACTATACAAGAGCGATGGACTCGATCTACCACAATAGAATCACCCACCAGTGTAGACACATAAACAGGATCACTCAAAGAATCACTAGGCATAACCAGATACGGTGCAAAATAAGATGACACATACGAGTATGTAGACCCTGGATCAAATAACACTGAAGCATCTCTATCACAAACCAGAACCGTACCTGTAATAACTGCATCTGAAGCCTCAACCTCGGGCCTGGTTGGAAGAGCATAACATCGGGGCTGGGCCCCACCACCCTGAACTACATCTCTGGAACGGCCTGCTGCTGGCTGGCCTCCACCTCTAGCGGCCTGAGCTCCACCTCTAATACCTCTACCTCCACCTCTAGCACCTCTACCCCCACCTCTAGCTGGCTGGGCGGGCTGTGGAACGCCTGGTGCCTGAACCATGGCACGGGAACCCTGATACTGAGAGCCGCTCGTTGCTCGAGGGCAATACCTAGCAATGTGCCTTGTGTCGCCACAAGTAAAACAAGCCCTCGGCTGCTGGGGCTGACGACCCTGAAAACTCTGTAGCGGCGGTGCGCTGATAGGAGCTGGTGGTGCACTGTAGGACTGCTGATCAGAGTGCTGCATCTGAGGACCACGATGACCTGAAGCACCGTGAGAAACCTGAAGTGCCGACTGAAAAGGCCTAGGAGGATGGCCTCAACCAAACGAATCCCTACCTCCAGACGAGGTACCACTGAATCGACCTGAATGACGAGGCCTCTTGTCTAACCCATGACCACCTCCCTGCGATAGAACCATCTCAACTCTCCGAGCCACATTGGCCGCCTCCTGGAAAGATATCTCACTCCCAGTCTCCCTAGCCATCTGAAGACGAATCGGCTGAATAAGTCCATCAATAAACCTCCTCACCCTCTCTCTCTCAGTGGGAAGTATGATAAGAGCATGACGAGCCAAATCGATGAACCTAGTCTCATACTGGGTGACAGTCATAGAACCCTACTAGAGACGCTCAAACTGCCTCCGATAGGCCTCTCTCTGTGTGATAGGGAGAAACTTCTCCTTAAATAGCTGCATAAACTGCTCCCAAGTCAAGGCTGGCGATCCAGCTGGTCTAGCCATGCAATAATCTCTCCACCAAGTCTTGGCGGATCTAGAAAAGCGAAAAGTGGCAAAATCGACCCCATTGGTCTCAACCACCCCCATGTTCCTAAGAACCTCGTGACAGCTGTCTAGATAATCCTGGGGATCCTCAATAGATGCATCGCTGAAAGTAGTAGTGAAGAGCTTGGTGAACCTGTCCAATCTCCACAAAGCATCGGCGGACATAGCTGCTCCATCGCCGGTCTGAGCTACCACACCCGGCTGAACTGCTCCAACTGGCGGAACTGTTGGAGTCTGAAACGGGGGAGCTACCTACTCCGGAGTGCGAGTAGCAGGAGTCTGGGCTCCTCCTCCAGCTTGAGAGTCGGCTGGTGCGACAGGAAGCAAGCCTGCCCAGGTGACACTCTCCATAAAGCCTACTAGACGGACCAGAGCATCCTGGAGTACTGGGGTAGCAATAAACCCCTCTGGGACCTGATCTGGGCCCACCGGAGCTGCTGGGGCCGGAACCTCATCATCAAAGTCAACCTGAGGCTCCGCTGCTGGTGCTGCTGCTCTGGGCTGAGCTCTGCCCCTACCTCGACCTCTAGCATGGCCTCGCCCTTTGCCCCTCGTAGGAGCTGTTGCTGGGGGCTTGGGCTACTTGTCAGCGGATGAGGAAGCGCGTGTTCTCGGCATTTGCGAGAGAACAGAATAGAAATTCAATCAGCATTGAGAAACCAAACCGCACGACAGGAGAGAAAAGATGTGAAATTTTCCTAACTCTGTAGCCTCTGAGGGATAAATATAGACGTCTCCGTACCGATCCCTCAGACTCTACTAAGCTTGTCTGTGAACTGTGAGACCCATGTAACCTAGAGATCTGGCACCAACTTGTCACGACCCGGATTTCCCACCCTCGGGAGTCATGATGGCGCCTACTAATGTGAGCTAGGCAAGCTAAACCTTTAACTACTTACCTCATTATCCAATTATTTCTTTTTAACAATTATAAGGCGATAACGTGATAATAGCGAAAATTCAGATTTAAGCGGAAGACAATAATAAAATTTATGGAACGGAATCTATTACAAATACTTAAGCCTTAATCACCCAAAACCTGGTGTCACAATGTCACAGACTGTCTAAGATTACTACATACAAAGTCTGAAGAAATAACAGTACACTGTTTCTGAATAAAAGGAAAATAAAACAGGAAATAGGGATAGAGGGAGACGTCAGGGCCTGCAGACGCATGCAGGTCTACCTTGGATCTCCTCGTGGACTGAAGGTAGCCTCCATACTACGGTCCAAAAGCTGCTCCGGGATCTGCATATAGTGCAGAGTGTAGTATCAGCACAACCGACCCCATGTGCTGGTAAGTGTCTAGCCTAACCACGGCGAAGTAGTGACGAGGCTAGGACCAGACTACCACATAAACCTGTGCAGTTCAAATATATACATCAGAAAAGAAATACAGAAGTAAACAAGTAAAGATGAGAGGGGGAAACATGCTTCGGGGAATAACAGGTAAAAACAGAATATCAAAAGAATTATAAAGGGATCCAAATCCAACCACTAACAAGAATAAGGAAACAAAAGCAAATTTCACTTTCTTTTCACATCTTGTTGCAAGCGTGCAACCCGATCCCATTTCATTATATCTTGTGGTAGGCGTACCACCCGCCCCCATTTCATTATATCTTATAGTAGGCGTACCGCCCGCTCCCATTTCATTATATCTTGTGGTAGGCATACCACCCGCTCCCATTTCATTATATCTTGTGGTAGGCGTACCACCCGCTCCCATTTCATTATATCTTGTGGTAGGCGTACCACCCGCTCCCATTTACAACCTAACAATAATCACAAGGAATCCCGGCGAGGGAATAATAATATCAAACAAACATCCCGGCAAGGGAACAATGATATCTCAACAATATCCCGGCAAGGGAACAATAATATCAAACAAACATCCCGGCAAGGGAAACCACAACGGAGTCATAACAATTTATAACACAAGACTCGCGGGCATGCTTGACACCGACGTATAGATACTCGTCACCATGCCTATACGTCGTACTCCACAATTAACACATAGCAAAAAGACACAACTCCTAATCCCTCAAGCTAAGGTTAGACCAAACACTTACCTCGATGCCGCGGACACAATTCACGATTCAACTATAGCTTTACCCCTTAATTCCACCACCAATTCGCTCGTATCTAGTCACAAGTTACTTAATTACATCAATAAATGCTAAATGAATCGATTCTAATGCATGAAGATGAGTTTCCTAAAGTTCTACCCAAAATTCAAAAATTGCCCCCGGGCCCACATGGTCAAAACCCGAGGTTCGAACCAAAACCCGATTACCCATTCCCACACGAACTCAAATATATAATTTATTTGAAATCGGACCTCAAATCGAGGTCCAAATCCCCAATTTTTGAAAAATCTAGGTTCTACCCAAAACACCTAATTCCCCCCATGAAAATCATTGATTTTGAGTTCAAATCATGTTAAAAGATGTTAAGGAGTGAAGAAAATGAGTTAGAAATCACTTACCAACGTTTTGGAGAAGAAAGGTTGTTTGAAAAATCGCCTCTCATGTTTTTGGGGTTTTGAAAAATGAAAAATAATTGAAAATCCCGTCTAAATATACTACCCTCAGATGCCCTGTGCGGACCGCACAAAATCAACTGCGGCCGCACAACCCTTCCTGTGTACTGCAGTGACATGCTTTAGTATTTTCGCCATAACTTTCTCTACAGATGTCCAAATTGTGATTTGTTTACCTTTCTGGAAACTAGACACGAAGGTCTACAAGTTTTGTTTTTGAATTATCTCAAAATTCCTTGTATATCAAAAGATATAGGCTTCTGAAATCGGATCAGTGAAATGTTTCTTCACCGCGGACCGCACAAAAACTAGTGCGGCCGCACAGGACCCTCCGCGGTAGCACTCCATTTTGTGCGGGCCGCACTGGTTTGTTCAGAGGCCTTCCACTTCTCTGGACCTGCAACAACTATGTTTTTAAGCCTAAGACATCCCGGAACCTACCCGAAACTGACCCGAGCCCTCGGAACTCCAAACCAAGTGTGCATACTAACTCACAGACATCATATGGACCTACTCGTGCGATCACATCATCAACATAACATGCAAAATCATGAATTATATCTCAAAACTCAACATTTTCATCAAGAACTCTCAAAGTTCATAACTCTTCAACCGGAAGTCCAACTCAAGTCAAATAAACTCCGTTTTTCACTAAATTTCACAGTTATCTTTCAAATACTATAACAAGTTTGTACCGGGCTCCGGAACCAAAATACGGGCCCGATAACAATGGTTTCGAACATTAATTCTTTTCTCGTTTCTTAGATAATTCAGTAAAATAATTTCTTTCAAAAATTGATTTCTAAGGCTTGGGACCTCGGAATTCATCTCCGGGTATACGCCCAAGTACCATATTTTACTGCGGACCTCCCGGGATCGTCAAAACACGGATCCGGGTCCGTTTGCTCAAAATGTTGACCAAAGTCAACCATAATCAAATTTTTAACTCTAAAAATTTCTATTTCTCATATTTTCACATAGAAGGCTTTCCGGATATAGGTCCGGACCATGCACGTAAATCAAGGTGGGGTAAAAAGGAGGTTTTTAGGCCTCAGAATACTGAATTCACTTGCAACACAAGTGATGACCTTTTAGGTCATCACACAAGATATTCTGGAGCTTTGAAGTCTGAGTAAAAGCCCAAGGATTAAGTTGGGATCATGCTCGGGGATCAACGGATGATAGTGCACTTTAAGAACGAAATGAAGAATCGAGCAGGCATACTGCACATTGTCCAGTAAAATGTACATAATTTTTTGCTTAGAAATCCGTTTGGGCTCAACAATATATCATCGGAAAGCTATTTAAAAGGGCTATAATTTTTGTGTTTTAAAATATCTCTCTGACGTTCCCCACAAGCACACCGCGTGATGCGTCGCCCCATGCAGCACGCTTGTGCAAATTTTAGAGAGCCAGAGTCCTATTTCGTGCAGAAAAAGGTGTTTCGTCTGAGCCCGACCTTACTTGGTATAAATATATGTAAAAATGTTATTTTGAGGACTTTTGACGCATCTTAGACCTAGGGAGACTATTTTGGAAGGGAGAAGACTTTTGGAGCATTCTTTGGAGGAGAAAATCATCGAGTTCCTCATTCCTTCATCTTTTTTTTTGTAATTTTTTTATGCAAAATACTTGTAAATTGTTGCTACGAACATGAGTGGCTAGACACTCTAGTTTCAAGGGTTGTGATTGACATAATTATTAACTTTTATTAGTTACATCTCTGTTAATTCGAATTATCAACTTGTGGTTGTTTCTTTAATTCTAGTTTTAACTTGTGAATTGTTGTAGCTACCAGTTTACCCTACTATCTATGCTATACTTGGGAAAGCCATGTTTAGATTATAGTAGAATTAGAGAGAGCTTGTTTCTGAACCCGTGGCTCGGGGAAAGATTTCGCGGTTAGGATAGGAATATACCTAACAGTCTTGCTTAGTTAAATAACGTATTATATTCGTTCATGATAGACTCAATACCATAGGAATATAGTATTGATATAGTGTGGACATGCGAGTAGTATTGTGGGAACATGCTATTCATATAAACGATCCGGTTAATTAGCAACCATAGATAATCTAGATTAGCGAGTGTGAATATTGAACTTAATAGGATTGTTAAACCAACCACAACCCTAGAATCTTCATTTCCTTTGAATTAAAGTCTCATCATACCCATTTGCATTCGTGTTAAATTAGTTTTTATTTGTTTAATTTCAGCAATAGTAGACTAATAGAAGAACATCACTCTTGATTATCTTGGAAAATTAATTAATTTTAGTTTTCTTACTTAACGATCAATCTAAGTCTCTGTGGGTTCGACATCTGACTTTTGAGTCACTTTATTACTTGACGACTATGTATACTTGCGTGTGTGTTTGGTCCTAGCACTCTATTGTGCGACACTCTGCCAGGCATATTTGGTAGTGAAGTTACCATGAGCGCCAGGGTCCCATTTAGCATAATCAGGCTTTATTTTATTTCCTATCTTTACCTTCTCAATGTGTTGCATCAGCTGTGTTGGTAAAACCTCTGCTAGTTTTGCATGATTCCACTGTCCCTCTTGTATAAAGTCTCTTACTGTAAGTTTGGTTGATCTAGGCTGATTAGGGCATATTTTAGCTAATGCACCTCTACCAGTCCAATTGTCCCACCAAAACTTACTATCGCCACCTTGTATCCTCCATATGATGTTCTTTTCTGTTGTTTCTCTAATTTGTAGCATCTTTCTCCATGTATGAGACTGCTTCCCATTATTAGCCTTAGCCACAGGACATACTCTGCAACAATACTTTTCTTTAAGAAATGTAGCCCATAAAGATTTCTGTGTTCTGAAGCTCCACCATCTTTTATAGGCAAAAGAATCACTAATCTCTTCAAGTCTTCTAACTCCAATCCCCTTTACCTCCTTGGGGCAACACAAAATGCCCATGAACTCCAGTGGAGTTTGTCTTTGCCCCAAAAAAATCTAGCCAAGTGTCTTTCAATTAGTTGGAAAGTTCCTTTGGGCGGGTCCATTGCCTCCAATGTATAAGTTGGAATTGCCTGTAGCAGGTGCTGAATGAGAATCACTTTGCCCCCATATGATAATTGTTTACTTTACCAACCCGATAGTCTTTTAACAATTTTGGTTACTAGGTCATCAAAGTATTTCATCTACTTCCTTCCTACAAATAAGGACACCCAAATATGTGAATGGAAATAACTTGTGTCTGAAACCAGTTTTGCCTATCATGTTGTTGATTCTGGAGATTGAGGCCTTTGGAGCGGTGCAGAAAAAAACTCTTGTCCTTATTGACCTTTTGTCCGGAGCTTTTTTCATATAACTTTACTTGCTTCATTATCAGCTTCACTATTTTCTTCTTCCCATCATAGAAAATTACTATATCATCAGCATATGCAAGATGGTTCACCTTTGGTCCCCTAGTGTTCATTGAGAAGAGGACAAATTCTGGGTTATCATGTAACCTATTCAACAGCCTTGATAATACCTCTGCACCAAGTATGAAAAGAGACGGGGACAGTGGATCCCCTTGTCTTAGTCCATGTGAAGAAGTGAAAAATCCTTTTCTTGACCCATTAATTATGATTGAATACCACACCTCCGAAAATAATCTCCATACTACATCTAACCACCAATCATAAAATCCAAATCTCCTTAGCACAGAAATAAGAAAATTCCATGATATTCTGTCATATGGTTTGGCCATATCAAGCTTTATCATTAGGTTTCCCCCCTATTAAGTTGATTCACCCCCCGCACTATTTCATATGCTAAGAGTGCATTGTCCGTAATCAATCTACCCTTGACAAAACCACTTTGATTTTCAGATATTAGATTAGGGAGTAAAGGATTCAATCTCCTAACTAAAACTTTGGAGATGATTTTCGCAGAAAAGTTACTAAGACTAATAGGTCTAAACTCTGAAAATAATGAGGGAGATTCAACTTTAGGAATCAAAGAAAGACATGTGTGGGAGTAGAATTCAGTTAACTTACTACCCCTAAAAAAGCTCTGCACAAATTCTACTACATCCCCTTTGATGATATTCCAAAATTTATGATAAAAGATACCATTAAATCCGTCTGGTCCAGCTGAGCTTGTAGAGCTCAAGTCATACACAGCTTCCTTTACTTGCTCCTCATTAGGCATTCTTGATAGCATTGCATTTGTCTTCTTCCGATATCAGTCTAGGAATACAGCTGATTGTGTCGTCATCGACCTCTACAGATGGAAGGTTAAATTGCTTTTCAAAGTGTCTAATTGCAACTTTTGATATCTTGTCTTCTCTCTGTATCCACCTCCCTCTGCTATTCTTGATTCTATATATATGCATCCTTCTTCTCTGGTCTTTGATAGTATTGTGAAAGTATCTACTATTGCAGTCTACCTCCTCAGGCCATTTGACTCGGGATTCCTCTTTTAGTAGGTCTTCCTGCATGGCCATCCATTTTACATATTCAACATGTGATTTGTTTAGCTCTTCCCAGGAGTTCTCATTATTTTCAATGGAATCAAGCTCTTCCAAATTTTGCATAGCAGCTTCTCATTCATGGACTTTTTGATATACATCACCAATATCTTTCTTAGACCACCTGCTTAGTCTTCTTTCCAGTATTTTAAGCTTTTGTTGCAACCTCCACATAGAGTTACTGAGATTTCTATGTCCCAGGTTTCTCTTACCAGATCATAAAATCCTGGCTTCTCCACCCAAAAGTTGAGGAACCTAAAATATTTTATGCCATCATGTTGATCTGAGAAGCACCTCAACAACATTGGTCTATGATCTGAAGCATTCTTGCTAGGATGTCTAACAATAGTGTTCTGAAACTTATCATTCCAACAGTCATTAAACATGATCCTGTCCAACAATTTCCAAATTCTTTTACTAGGTCTTTGATTGTTACACCAGGTGAAGTTAGAGCCTACATACCTTGCATCCACCATCCCATATTCATCCATACAAGCAGCAAAGTCAAAGCTGATATGCGCCATATGTGGTGTACCTCCCATTTTCTCTATAGGATATAGTATTACATTAAAATCCCCCCAATACACCAAGGACCATCCACTTGAGCTTCTAACTCAGAGAGCTCTCACAAAGTTCCTTCCTTTCTATAGTAGTACGCTTAGCATATACTGCAGAGATAGTAATATCCTTATCACCAGCATTGTCCTGAAAGTTGATAGTGATTTGTTGATCATCACTAGAAATAACATTTCCATGCAAATTATTACTCCAGAAGCACCAAATCTACCCTACCTCATTTGCAAAACAATGCTGGAAACCCAGAAACCTTTACTGATAAATGTCTCAAAGACAACTACAAACTGCACACCATTTATACCAACCAAGTTTTTCAATCTGTAAGTTACTTTTTTTATCTAACCCTCTAATGTTCCAAAAAATTACACTAATCATTAGAAGGATTAGACTAATTATTTTGTGTCCTCCCCTTCATCTTAGGGTTAGATTGATTTCTTTCTTTTCTTTCACTTTTGTCTCTGTCCACTTTTTCCTCTTCTTCCCGGGGATATACCTCCTTCAAATATGTTTGTGCTGGATCTTCAAGTTCATTCCCCTTATCCAAAGCACGTGAAAAAGCATTTATGAGACTGGGGGCAGTCTCATCCCCAGAGTCTTCATCCACCTGCTCGGATAAATGAGTTTGTGGCTGGCCTCTATTTGTTTCAACGACAAGCTAAATTCCTTCTTGCCTTTTAATTTTTGAACCCAAACTGGATGATTCCATGATTGATGTATCCTCCCTTTGATTGCTACTCCATGTTGTAGAATTAGTTTTTGATCCTCTGTTAACCTTTGAGCATATGTGATATACATTTTTTCCATTTGTATTGCTTAAATCCTTTTCTAGGTTCTGTTCGAACCTTTTGTCCTCCTCAATTGCATTAAATTTTTTAGTGAACTTCATGTACTTTTATCCAGCATACTCTTCTCGTTCACTTCCTGAGCCCCTTGATCTATCTGCTTGTATTTTTTCTTCTTGGTCCCCACATGCGCCAGTATCACTGTTTAAAAGTTACTTTGGCTTTCTTCTTAGCTATTTTCTTTGCCTTCACCTTGTTCTTCTTCTTCAGCATTTTAATTCTTTCAGCGGAATTGCGTGTTATCTCAACTTTGTTTGTGTTATTCCCTCCATAACTCTTACTAGCTCCCAGTATATCTTCCTTCTCTGTGTGCTTCACTATGTCCTTCTTTTGTTTTGTTTGTTTCCCCTTGCTAGCTTCCATCGTATCTTCCTTATCAGTGTGCTTCCCTATGTCCTTCTTTTGCTTTGATTTTTCACCCATTTTTTATTTATCATCTTTTGTTTCGTTAACCGACTTCACCTTTTCCAGTACCTTTTCTTTGGCCACTTCTTTTCCCCTTTCTTCAGCTTCCTTGTCTTCCATCAACCTTCTACGCTCCAACACTCTACAATTTATCAGTGCATGCCCCAGTTTCTTGCAGTGCTTGCAATACTTCTAGTTTCTCCACAAATCCCTTCAATGGGGAGTCATCATCTTCATCTCCTACCCAAACGCTATTAAGCAATGGTTTGAGCAGGTCCACTTCAACTCGCACCTTGGCCATACTTGGTCGAGTTTTCCCTTTAGTGGCCACATCCATCTCCAATGGTGTACCTACACTTGTAATTTGACGCAAGTAATGCCAGGTGTGCAGGTGAAATGGTAAACTAGGTAGAAGAACCCATATAGGAACAATTGGTAAATCTTCCTCTGGTTTGAAGTCCGGACTCCATGTCTGGAGCCACATTTGCTGCTGATCAATTTCTATTACTCTTTTAAACCAAACCCTGTTGAAGTCCTCATCATTTGTGAAGTCTAGAAACACATTGTAGTTGTCATACACATGAATTCTAACCGAACCTTTTAGCGAGAATCGTTTGAAAACCGAGATCTGATTCGGTCAATTTGGGGGCGAATCTTCAAAAATCTTCCCACAATTGTTCTTCTACATTCTGATGCCATCACTCTATAATACTAGTCTCTAGTCTTGAATATTACCGCTGGCAGTCTGTGGTCCTTCTAGCCACTACCAATTCTTGCTCTTAAAGTTTTCAGAATCTATCAATCTTGTCCCGAAGTAGTTGCTGCATGTCATCTTTCGGTATTTTACTGCTAATAATATTATCTCTCAATCAATAGAATTTAGCTTTTAGTTGAAAATATTTGCTTTCTTTTCCATTACAGGGAGTGTAGTATCTGCAATGTAAGGTGGTCTCATTGTCATTTGATGACATATCAGAGGACTTCGTATTCAGAAGCAACAGCGAGTTATTTTTATTCTCCTATTGAGTCACTGGACAGCAAAAAGTTAACACACTTGCATAGTCAAGCGTGTCGCACTCACACATATTAATCCATTTACATATTTACGCGATCTTACATATAATACTTTCAAACTTAACGTTGTCTATACCGTATTACATATTCATATCATACAAATGTTACAAAGTGCACATCCTATAAAACATACTAGGTTGCTGGTCTCAGATAGAGAGGTAAATAACGTCTAGGATTTGGGTCTGAATTCCACACTGCGAATGCACTTGTGCATCTCATGTATTTCTCTGTCATTTCAGGGAAGTGTCGATCTATAACATCTTTCAATGTCTCTGTCTTGTTAACCCATTCGAAGCCCTTCTCTGTGTAGGTTCGCGCATTGAAATTAGTGGTAAAGAATCGATCAGCTTCTAGCCTCCTGAAGAAACATAAACAGTCACACGAATTAGCACGCCAGTTCTATATTTAACATATACTATGCTGCAACATATTGACATACCTTGAAGCAATGAGCAGAAATATGTTGAAGGCAGTCTCACTAATGGCAAAGCCTTTAATTTTCTTCTCCGCGTGTAGACCAACTTGGAGATCTAGCTTCTCAACATCATCACCATATACTTCTTGCAAAGCCTCAATTACTTCTTCATCATCAGTTAAATCCTCCCACTTGCTAATTGGTATCATCAGCAAATTCCTTCTGAACTCGTTGTACCGTGGAACTCCCCTCTCTCTATCTCTATAAACTATTATAATAGCAAGTCAGTCTGTAGTTTCTATGAAATACGAGGACAATGTTTTATGTCAATAGGGAAGAATGAATAAACATACTTTCCAATGCGGCCATGTCAACTAAATCTGGTCTTTCTTCTCCATCAACATCATGAGGAACAAGATTCCTCATCCACGTCGGATAATTCCACAATGTAGCAGCTCCACATGACTGATGACCCATTGATACCAGCATCTGCTCTATACCAATTTTGGACAAGCTTTTTTCTCCTTCTTTCCCAATCATTTCCGTCATAGGAATCCTGATCAAACTAGACAGTTAGAAATACATATGTCCTAACAAGTTCTTTTCCTTTTTATTAGCACATCTCCTGATTATTTTATTTCTAGATTTCAACAAATCTGGCCTTTGTTGTGTTATAATTCATATATATGGCAGATTCTTATTCATGTCCTGAAATCAATTCCCAGATTTTATCTAAAAGAATTGTCATATAGCAAGGCAACAACTTGTTTATAATGCAAAATGTGTAATAGGAGAACATACTCTTCTTGAATAGGCAAGGATTTGTCTTCTGAAGTAGTCGACTTCAAGTCCCTCAGAATAATTTTGTCAGGTAAAAGTGAGTGCATTCTGTAGACGCTAACAAATTCTTCAGTCAATGAGTAGGGAGTCCCGTGGTCTCTGGGCCTTTTAAGACCAACTAATCCACTTAGAATTGGTCCAAACTTAAGTCCTAACAAATCCTTGATTTTCTTCCCCAAAAATCCATACCTGAATTGAAGTAGACTCTGTTAATTAACATTAATAGTTAATGTTATAGTCATTCGCAATGCAAAGCATGATGCACGACATTTTAGAAGATCAAGACAACTAAGTGAATACTGGGAAGCTGTTTCTTAATTCAACCACAGTAATAGCAGCAGTATTTAGCAGTGGGCTTACCAGTTGATCCTCGTTCCCGCAACTACAGTATCAGTCTTAGCAAGTTCAATTGACAAATCAAGGGTATGGATTTTAGCAATGACTGCTGAAGTTGTCAATCTTGCATGTCGATACAGCTTTTCATCATCAAATTCAGGGTAATGCTCCTGAAACAAAAATCAGGCTTTTAATCAAACTCAGTTCTCTTAAGGTGCAAAATTATCCTGAAGAACCTGAAAAGAAAAACATACTTTAAGCATATCACATATGGCATTATGTTCCTTCATAAACAAGGCCTGCAACAGAGAGAAGCCTGCCCAATTGTTACGAACATCTCCAGATATTGGAATGCCATTATTGTCATGTTCAAGAAGTCCATCTCCTGAGACCCTGAGCTTTCCATCTTTAAATGTTCTCACCCTAATCATGCCCTCCTTATTATTCCCATATATTACACTCCCATCCCTAGCAAAACAGTAGGAACATGTATAATTCATCAGATGAAATAAAACTCCATCAGTAGACTAACTTCCAATCTGCATTAAAATGAAGTAAGAAATCAAATTGAGTTCCAATTGGACAGTGAGGACAAGAGTTGACAATCATATATGTCAACACGGAATAATATTTCCGCCTCCTTTCCCCCTCCATCTCCACCGTAGTTGTTACTTCACTCTTTTAGCATGCTACTAAGCAGCACTTTGATACAGTATTTAGTTGAGTTTACTATTGATTTTAATAGGATCTATTTTGCTTGACTGAATATAACATGCAATAGTCTCTCTTCAAGTTTCTCTCCATTAACAAAGAATAACCTGCTATTAGCACCATTTGATTGTGGGAGTATTCATGCTTTTGTAAATTTATGACAGTCTCAGATTGTGGGATGCAAGAGCATGGACTTGATGATGTATTTATCTTTGTTCTTCTTTCCTTGTCCAGTAATCTTGTCGGTTTAACAGGTAATTCTTTTCCTCCAGTGTCTTATATTATTAGCTTACTCCATCACCAGTAAGGTATTTAGTTTTATTGCCTGCTTTTGGAGTGAAGGGAAGTACAAATAAAATCACAACAGTTCAAAATATGAGAGAACCTTTCAAGTTTTCTATGGGGATTTAGAAGTTTTTGATTATACTCACCACCATGGGGTCCTTGAATTCAAATGCCCAAACTTCGGATCAGGTGAATCTGTAGGAACTTTTCTGGTCTTAAAGAACTTAAATGACTTCAATGGACACCCTGCTGCAACATCTTCAGGAGCTCTAAGCTCCACCTGTCGAAAAAATTGTGTTAGAGAAACATAAACACACCTTTACCATGACGAATACACATTCTTTAAGTGACCTTCTAATCTCCTTTAGTTCTTAAAAAAGGAAAATGAAAACAGTTATATCTTCTCTAAAACCTTCAAGAACTTTCGTTAGTATCAAACAGCATAATATCCTCATAGAAGCAAAGTAAATGCCAACTCTACAAGTTAGACAACCGAAAATGGCCTCCCACCAACTTTTGCCTGTTATTGCAACGAGTGATGAATTCTTTCATGCCCTTATTAATGCAAGTAGTGGGTACCTGTTCAGTGTCCTCCATATGGTCATTCCAATCATGGATCATAAATTGTACCCACGCGCATCCTATCATGTTTAATTGGCTCCCGCAATCTGTGCACTTTCTCCTTTCCAAGAGCTTCGTTGCCACTGTTGCTGGATGAGGTTCCAGCAGCTGCATAATCGAATAATATTCTCACGAGTGAATGAGAGATCTCAAGCTATAGATTTCAGGTATGGATACGACTAAGGCACATTTATTGGATCATGCTAATTAGCGATCAAAAAAGAACATTATGAAAGAACTGAAACAGGTTAATATACATTGCACCCCCTAACCTACTGAACAGAAAACTGAAATATCCAGTAGCTAACCTGATGAAGTAATCGAAAGTTGAAACTATTAAAAACTTTGGCAGGAAAAAAAAAAGTGAATTTGCCATGATTTCATTACTATATATGGCATATTTGATTGCGCTTTAGCTTACCCCGTAAGTTGAAGTTGATGGTGGCATGTTGCGCCCAAAGAAGGTTCCATGACTGCCCACTAAATGATCCACAGGATGATTGCACGTACCATCAGCAGTCCGATACGAGAACTCTTCTGTATCATATTTCTTGCCATTAACTTTTCCTACATGTAACAGGTGGTATCGCTGGTGCAAGTGTCTTCTTAATCCTAAGTAAGCCAACCCGAGTAACACTGGTAATCTATGCCATAGATCAAACTTGTCCAAAAGATGTACCACCTGACATATCAAAAACCGGAGCATTAGTAGAAACAACATTCTAGCTTGTAAAGAATAATATCACAAGAGGGGAGTGGAGGACACTAACATAGAACAAAATTGTATCAAACAGAGACATTTTTCCAACAACATGCCGGAGTTGAGGGTGAACAAAGGATGTAAGAGAAAATGAGAATACCATGAGAGTTTCTCAGCTATTGACCTGTCAAAGAAACAAAGGATTAATTCAATATGAAGATTGAGAGGGAAGATAGCATTTAAAAGAGTTGAACCAGTGTCAAATCTGTCCTGTTTCCTGTCATTCAATTGCTCATATCTGTAGGCCCAATCAAGATTGCTGCAATCAACTGTCTTCAATTAATATATCATAAGTGACGCAGATCGAAGACTAGTGTCCGATAGCTCGTTATGGTGATATCTTAATGAGCTTGGGAACTATGAACAAAATTTTGGAACTAATGAGAAAACTATGTATAGTACTCCCTCCAATCCACAATAAGTGATCAATTTGCTTTTTTATTTGGTCCAAAATAAGTGTCCATTTATATAACTAAAAAACAATTCAATTTGTTTTTCCAAAATTACCCTCATGTACGTGTCCCTAAAAAGTCTTTTACTCCTCACATTAACTATGCTGTAACATTTAATTAATAGTAGTTTAGTCGTACTAACTACTTTTGTCTAGAATTTAGTATTTCCTTAATGGGTGTGCCCAAATCAAATTAGTCACTTTTATTGTGGACCGGAGGGAGTAATTCTTTAATTCGAGGATTACCAGTAAACAGCCAAAGGACCTTTTTTTAAAGATTAGAATAAGCTAGAACATAACATCAGAAACATTCTTTCAGTCCTTCATATTCAGAGTAGTTAACTATGTATACATATAAAAAAAATTAAAATATACATATATAATAAGATCACATTTATTGAACTCACTAACTCTATATACAGAGGCAGATGTAGCAGACGATCACTGGGTTCAATTGAAACCGGTACTTTGGACGAATAGCATATATTTATACGTAAAAATCCACTAAAATTACAATAAATAGTAGGTCTGAACCCATAATTTTAAACATACAATGGGTTCAATACTAAAAAAAACTTAAAGATTGAACTCATAAAACTTATATCCTAAATCCGTCTCTCTACTCTCGAAGAAGAAAATAAGAAAACAAACTCTATAAGAGTGATGCAAGTAGTTGGTAAAAAAAAAATTCATAGCAAATTAATTACCTCCAAATTAAAGAACCAGCTGAAGAATAAGTAAAGCCAGCATCAGCTTCTTACTACTGCCATCACAAGTCACAACCAAAAAAGAAAAAATAAACGTACTTCCCATGCTAATTGTTGTAAATTAAAATTATACGTGAAATCAATGATCGTTACTCACTATGCAACTTGGCAAGGGTTTTGGAATAGTAAAACCAAGACGTCTTTCTTATTATAGGAAATGTGATAGCAAGAAAGTGTAAGGTTTGGGAATTAGTAAAGTGGGAAGATATATATATATATATATATTCTAAAGCCTTTTCGGACATTATTTAATCTATTGATGTTCACACATTATTTCGGGAACAGTAACTTTATGAGATTCTAAGAAGCTAAAGTGACGCTTTCATAAATCATAACACGCCCACAATATTCCAAATTAAATAAATTCCACCATATGAATTTCGTGGGGTCGTTTTTTTGTTTCCCTTTTCTCAGTAGAAGTTGTACTTTCCTGGGTTGTGTATTTTACAACTTTTCTGCGAATCTGCGTAACTTGTCCTAACTCAATAATTGAGTAGATAAGTCGTATATTACTTGTGTCGTCATTCAGAGTTAAACTTCAGGAGTCCGAAACCTAAATAATGGTATTTTGGACTCAAAATACCTTTATATAGTTAAAAAAAAGTTATATTTCTAACTAAAACACAGTATTATACTGCGTTTTAGTTTAACGGAAAGTTAGCCGTTAAAGGAAAACGTAGTATAATATTGCATTTTAATTATTAATTCGTTTTTTAATGTAAAACGCAGTATAATACTACGTTTTACTAAAACGTTGTATTATAATGCGTTGTACTTCAATTTTGGGCCCACCAATAAGTGTTCTGCGGATAACTGACATAACAATAATTCAAATACATAAAGCGTGGTATTATACTGCGTTTTATATAAAAAAATTCCGCACCCCAAGCTAGGACTTGCCTTATTTAAAGGCGTTAGCATTTTATGAAAATCCATTCAAAACTTTCCTTCAAACTTCCGTTCATACTTCTCTTCTTGTTATCAAGCTTTTTTTTTTATAATGTATGAAGAGCCAAAAATAAGGGTTTCATTATATTGGGGGGCGGGGGGGGGGAGGGTGAGGTTGTAATGGAGAATAACTCTGTGAGGTATAGTTCACCTCCACAGTGCCATGTTAAATTGCCGCTTACAATGGAGTACGATAAATTGGTATCGTTGTTACGTAAGAAAATGAGTGTTAGGAAACGTTCGGTGAACCTTAAAGTAACCGGTAGATTTTCGTATTCTGTGACTCCGCAGTGGTTTGCTTATTATTCTGAGTTTAACATCGAAGATGATGAAACTCTTAGAGATTTTATGCGGATTCCGGATAAATACAGGAAATTTATTGTAATAAAATTGTTGGAAATGTACGTCAAGGTTGAAGACGTTCCCAATAATGAGGGTGTGCATAGTAGGGATAACCCCAGTCATCGGGTGGTTATTCTGGAGCAGTTTTTGCCAGACAGATTCCTGATCAAAGAGCTTGCCTTGATTTAAACTTGTCACCACCGGCAAATGAGCAGCGAGAAAATAATTTTTCGACTTTATATAATCCACAAGACGACTGGTAAACTTCAATTTTTCTACGCTTTAGCAATGTTTATTTTATGTTTGAATTGGATTTGTATTAACACTCATATTTTTCATAGGGGGTACCGTCCGGATATGAATTTTACAAGTTATGACCCCGCTCCTAGTTAGAATATGCGTAGTTCTGGCGTGTTGGACCACGGTGGTCCATCCAGGAGTCATCACCAACAAGAAAATGTCCATCATGGAACGTCAACACAGTACGACCTGTAAGTAAAGTTTATAGCTATATGTAAAGTATTTATCTAGTTGAATAGCTTATCATTTTGTTCTTTTTGTGCAGTGAAAACGAGCAACTTGATGTTCCTGAACTCACACAGTTGCCCATAGACGACGTATTTACTCGTGATTTGGCAGATGCGTAGAGTCAGGAAGATGATAGTGATTATGACAACAATGCCGATGAGTCTGGAGATGACACACCCTTCCCTGATGAGGGTGATGATTAGGAGGAAGTGAATGTCGAACCTGAGCTGACGAGGGAGCATTCTCCTCCACCTCCCGTTAGACTAAGAGTGTACGAGTCCCACGTGCCGTTTCATGAGCGGAATATTCCATACCTTGATAATTTGCCAAGTATGCCGGACATGGATGCCTTCACAAGGGATGCTGACGAATTTCGATCAGCAATGTGGGATGAGTCTAGACCAGCGGTGTTGGCAAAGGGCATGTATTTCCCCGATAAAGCTCGCCTAATCAGAGCTGTGAAAATTTACAGCGTAAGAGAGTGTCGTGAGATGACGGTAAGGGAGTCAACTACGGAGGTATACAAGGCTGTATGCCGTAGAGACTTTATGGGTTGTCACTAGATGTTGCGTGCCAGCAAGAAGAAATCAGGATTGTGGAAAGTGGGTAAATATATTAGCACCCACATATGTGAAATGGACACATTCAATGAGAATCACTTCAACCTGGATGTACACTTGATTTCTCTTATCTTGATTCCATACTTGGAAGTGTCCATTAGGTCCAAGATTAAAGAGTGTATTACAGCCGTCCACCAGGAGTATGGGTGTACTATAACCAAAAGAAAGGCATATCTCGGGCGCAAACGTGCCTTTAAAATTATTTATGGTGACTGGGATAAGTTATTTTCATCTCTGCCCAGGTACATGGCCGCACTACAACACTTAACCCCGAGACTGTTGTTGAATGGAGGCGTGAGCGGAGTCCGGACAGACCCGAATATATTTTCAACTATGTGTTCTGGTCATTTAAACCAGCAATTGATGGTTTTGTGCATTGTCGTCCTGTAATTTCCATAGATGGTACTCATGTCTATGGAAATTATGATATTAAGCTTTTGATTGCAGTTGTAGTAGATGCCAACGGACAAATATTTCTACTAGCTTTTGCAATTTGTGCCAATGAAAGCGAAGCGACGTGGACGCTTTTTTTGAACCACCTGAAGCAGCACGTTGTCAAACAACGTTCAGGTATTTGTCTAATATCTAATCGATATGGTGGTATTTTAAGTTCCGTACGGCATTTGCCTGAATGGCAGGAACCCTATGCATACCATCGTTACTGTGTGAGGCACCTGAAGGCCAATTTTCAGAAGAAATATCACGACAAGGCCTTGCATGATTTAATGTGGATGGCTGCAACTGAGCACCAGCAGTGCAAATTCATGAGGCACATGGAAGCGATCCGGCAGATTGATCCACGAGCATATACTTGGCTGATGGGACATGAGCTTCACATGTGGACATTGCATGCTGATGGTGGCAGACGATGGGAAGCCCTGACTACAAATGTGTCGGAGTCATTCAACGGCTTATTGAAGTCTGCACGTGGATTGCCTGTCACTGCCATGGTCCGGATGACATTCAAACAGATTGCGGAGAGGTTTGTTGAAAGGCATAGAGCTGCATCGGAATTGATGGACATGGGTGTTCAATTTATGCCAATACCGATGAGAAGATTTAAGAAGTACAGGAGGCGAGCACATTGGCATTCATTTTTACAGTACGATCACGATCGGGGTGTTTTTGAAGTTCGCACCGCTATCCGCGGACACCGGGGGAATAAACTACAGACGGTGAATGATGCCAACAGGTTGTGTTCATGTGGGAAATGGACCATCTACCACATGCCGTGCGCACATGCCTTGAAGTGCTTTCAACAAGTTGGTTTAGGGGCAACCAACTATATTGATAAGCAATACAGTGTTGCTGCATACGTAGACACATATAGTAGGCAGTTGCAGCCATTGGGTGCTGAGCATTATTGGCCGCCGGAACCTTTTAAAATGGTGTGTAACAAGGACTACTTGCGCAAGTTGCAAGTGCAAAAGAGAACGCATATACGGAACCAAATGGATGTTGGTGATACCGTTTATGCGCGTAAATGTGGCATATGCTCGCAAACAGGTCACGACCGTCGTAAATGTCCTTCAGCTGGTGTGGGTGGCGGTGGTAATCCAGCTCCTGGTGCAAGTTCGTTGAATGTACCCAACTATCAAGGATACACCTAATCTTTTGTTTTCGTAATATTTTTTTGTAATAAGTGTCTGTACTTGTGTATGTGGCAATATCTATCAAATAAAATTATGTTCCACAGTCTTGTTACATCATATTTTTTAACATGAACTTCTGAATTGGGATGATGATATGGTAGTCCAACATTCAACTTATTGGTGTTTGTAAAGAAGACCAATCTGAAGATTGAAATTTCATAACATAATATTCGAAGAGATAAAAGCACAACAACCATAACTAAAGCAATAAACATGAAAATAAAAGATAACTAAGAAAAAAATCAAGTCATTGTTTTTTTGTTTCAGAAAAATTGAATATGTAAAGCGCGGTATTATACTGCATTTTGTGTGTTGTCTTCTCGGTCTGAAAAAGCTGAACCGACTGCGCAAAAGCTATTTCGTTTCAGAAAAATTTACTATGTAAAGCGCGGTATTATACTGCATTTTGTGTGTTGTCTTGTCGGTATGAAAAAGCTGAACCGACTGCGCAAAAGCTGTTCCGTTTCAGAAAAATTTAATATGTAAAACGCGGTATTATACTGCATTTTGTGTGCTGTCTTGCCTATAAATAACGGGCTCTACTTATTTTCTACGCTTAACAATAACCAGTAGCAAATATTTCCATAAAATCAAGGTTTTTCTTTACGCTTTAACAAATGTCTGAACCCCTTTATGTCCCAAGGTGCGAGTGCGGCAAACTATTCATGAGTTTCGAGTGTTGGGAAGAAGCTGGACGCCGCTACTGGGCTTGTATGAACAAGTTTTATAGGCAACAGACGAATCTACATGCAATTTTGAGGTATGCATTGATGAACCCTGTCAGCAGGAATACTACAAAGAAAAGTTGCAGCATCTTCATAGTTTGTGTTTGAAGCAGTGGGAAAGAGAGCGACAATCCAAACGAGAAGTTGCGGAGTTGAAGGAGAAACTCAAGGAGGTGGAAGAAGAAAAAAATAAGCTGGAAGACAAATTTAAGTGGTTGGAACAGAGAATACTAGGCGGT
Source organism: Nicotiana attenuata (assembly GCF_001879085.1). Lineage (NCBI taxonomy): Eukaryota > Viridiplantae > Streptophyta > Magnoliopsida > Solanales > Solanaceae > Nicotiana > Nicotiana attenuata. The sequence continues at coordinate 34,423 of NW_017672756.1, read as the reverse complement.
CGTGACTAAACAATGACATATACGTGTTGAGCGTAGTACTCTATCTTTATGTTTCCCGTGTCATGTGTTTTCATTAGTTGTACTGAAATTATGTTATGTTAGGTTTGCTATGGTACGGTGTTTGTGTTGTAGTGTTAAAATAAAATTATTGTTCAAATTGTGTTAAAATAAAATTGTTGTCAAAATAAAATTCTTTCCATTATTTACATAATGTAATATTTACATAAAATACAAACAAAAACAAAAACCAATGTGTCCCACAGCCTGTGTGCTTAAAAAAGGAATCGAAGAAAATAACGAAAGCAACGTACAAGAAAATAAAGGCTGTTTTGTGTGTTGTCTTGTCGGTCTGAAAAAGCTGAACCGACTGCGCAAAAGCTGTTTTGTTTCAGAAAAATTTAATATGTAAAGCGCGGTATTATACTGCATTTTGTGTGTTGTCTTGTCGGTCTGAAAAAGCTGAACCGACTGCGCAAAAGCTATTTCATTTCAGAAAAATTTACTATGTAAAGCGTGGTATTATACTGCATTTTGTGTGTTGTCTTGTCGGTCTGAAAAAGCCGAACCGACAACGCAAAAGCTGTTTCGTTTCAGAAAAATTTACTATGTAAAGCGCGGTATTATACTGCATTTTCTGTGTTGTCTTGCCTATAAATAACGGGCGCATTCTACTTATTTTATGCGCTTAACAATAACCAATAGAAAATATTTCCATAAAATCAAGGTTTTTCTTTACTCTTTAACAAATGTCTCAACAACCCCTTTATGTCCCAAGGTGCGAGTATGGCAAAAGATGCATAATGCACGATTGTTAGGAAGAAGCTGGACGCCGCTACTGGGCGTGTATGAACAAGTTTTGTAGGCAACCCGACGAACCCACATGCAATTTTGAGGTATGGATTGATGAACCCTGTCAGCAGGAATACTACAAAGAGCAGTTGAATTCTCTTCATAGTTTGTGTTTGAAGCAATGGGAAAGAGAGCGACAATCCAAACAAGAAGTTGCAGAGTTGAAGGCGGAACTCAAGGAGGTGGAAGAAGAAAGAAATAAGCTGGTAGACCAACTCAAGTGGTTGGAGCAGAGAATACTAGGCGGTCGTGACTAAACAATGACATGTACGTGTTGAGCGTAGTACTGTATCTTTATGTTTCCCGTGTCATGTGTTTTCATTAGTTGTACTAAATTTATGTTATGTTAGGTTTGCTATGTTTGTGTTTATGTTGTACTGTTAAAATAAAATTGTTGTTCAAATTATGTTAAAATAAAATTGTTGTTAAAATACAATTCTTGCCATTATTTACAAATGTAGATTTTACACAAAATACAAACAAAAAGAAATCAATGAGTCCCACAACCTGTGTGCTTCAATGCAACGGCTGGCCTGAGGCGCATTCCCTGTCGCCCGGGTACACTATCAAGATCATCCTCATCAAGTCACTTCTTTATGTGAGGATGCGCAGCAGCATGATCGTCAGTAACCTACAAAACAATTACTAAGCTTAGCATATGAAAATGTATATTAGTAATGTACGTGTTAAGTCAAAAACATTTTCTCACCATGGTCTCGTCGGGCTCCTGAGTATAAGCATCCGTGGTGTCCTCATCATTGCATATAGTGGCCTTGGTGATGGGCTGGGACGAAGCCTTAATAAGAAAATTAAAAATTAATTATGGAAAATCATTAAGGAAAAGAAAACAAATTAAAATTTAACAGTAATACAAACATACCTGCGCCTGTGATAGATCCGCATCAACAGCCGGGGATGAGCCAAAACTCAACCTGCGCCCGCCATCCACGTCTCGGGTCAACCGATCCTCAGCTGCGGTAGATGGGCCTGAAAAGAACTGGTCTACATCTCCGTCGAATGTACCCGTGATCAACAATGGATCTGACGAGGTGACCTGCGATGCTGGCAGATCCAGCTGAAAGCTGTATGACGACATGCTGCTGGAAGGCTCGTCTAGCTGAGGAAAATAACCCGGATGATCATCTCCAAGATCCTCATCAGGTGCCTCAACAGGTGGATCAACAGGTGCCTCAACGCCCCCTTGCTGGGGACCACCTCCTCGCCGTCCCCCACGACCCCGTGGGGCACCCCTGCCTCGTGGGACAGCCCTGCCTCGTGGGGCAGCCCTGCCTCGTGCCCGACCCCTGCCTCGTGGGACAGGCCTACCCCGATGGTGCTGCTCTGGCGCCACATACTCAGCCACGTGATCTAACCTCTCGTCCTCTCTAGCTCGCTGCAGCATCCGGAGAGCCAGCTCTACCACCCGCCGGCCATACTCAACGACTGCAGGATTTTCGGTATGCCGCTGCATCTCCTGTCCCAACTGGTAGACCAAATGATGACCAATAGCCTGCACACCATTTAAAATATTAATTACATAACGCTATATCACAGTTATAAGTATGGGTTCCAAAAAAAACATACCAGTGCCTCGTGCCTCCCGGTGTATGGTCTGAACCGACCGCCAGCCTGATGAACGGGGTTCCCGTTCATCAGTCGGGTGTAATGGCGGTACCATGACGTATACATCTCAATAGTCGCCGTCTGGATCTGTGAAGGTGGGGGTGGAATCAGGTCCTCTCGCTGGTCCCAAGTATGGACCTGCGCCTCTAGCCATGCTACAAATGCGTCGTCCACCCTTGAACGATCATCCCGCTGATAATGTGTAGTCTCCCATGTAGGCTCTCTCGGTATAGTCTGCGGATGGTCAAACTGGCGAAGTACCCGCTCTGTGGCATGATGCTCCATAACATCGAGGCACATTAGTGGGACAGAAGTGCTCCAAATCAGTCGGTCGACAGAGCAATAATCGGGCAGGCCAGCTATCAACTCGTCGCTGTATGGCGTCCAGATGAACTATCAAATAATAACATAAAAGTGAGTATGTGCACCAGGGATGTGAATTTATAACAAGTCAGTGTAGGTAGCTATTTACCTGTGCGGCCTCCAGCATATCCAACATATCCCTGACAAGGGGGAGATTATGATGAGCATCAATGCCTCGGTAGTTCCCATGCCAGAGAACCCACCTCGTAGCTAGAGGGATGAACGGAGGTGCTACACCAGGAGGTAATGGTGGTAGAGGTGGTTGCAACGGCAGGAATCGCTCCTAGGCCCAAACCTAACATACAAGGTTGACGTAAAATTTAATTGTCATTTTGACTATATAGAATTGGAAGTAATGAACAGAGTATTCGAATATGTTGTCACCTGTAGAAGCGGCAAAAAACCACATATGTCGCTCTGGGCGCCCATTCTAGCCCGGCACATACTCCTGTACTGGTAAGCGAGAACAGCAGCACCCCAGCTGTACTGGGGTAACTCATCTAGCTACTGAAGATGATGTAGAAATCGCATACTCACTAGATTTCCCGAAGTGTTCGGAAACAAGACACCCACAAATAGAAGGAGCAACACCAACCTCGTGTACGGGTGAATATGGAGATCATCTGTCTCGCTAGTGATGTCGGGGTGCAATACCTCCAGATGTTGTCTGATAGCTGTCACAGCAATGCGACTGCTGTGTCTAGCTACATCCTCACCCTGTGGCCTGAAACCAGTAAACTGCTGCAGCAACTCCAAATACTGAGCACGCATCATAGATCTCATATACTGAGGCAGTGGAACGGCCAGTCCATCAGCACGCAGCCCATATAAAACCTGAACATCCTGAAGCGTGATGGTGGCCTCGCCAATGGACAGGTGAAAAGTGTGCGTCTCCGGTCACCACTGCTCTATCAACGCCGTGATCAGAGACCAGTCGAGCTGCAGCCGCCCAATCTCAAAAATCCTATAGAAGTCCGTAGTAATGAGGCGCTCGTCTACACGAGGATGGAAAGCTCTCTCCCTCAAAAAGTCCCACAAGTCGTCCGGTCTCCTGGCGCGGAGAGTCTGATCCACTAGATGTCCCTCCCATACGTAGGCGGACCTATGATCGCCCTATAACACTAATATCTGCTCCGAGGCTGGTCCAGGATGCACAGGCGGCATGTCCATGTCGTCTACTGTAAATTAAACAATATTAATTGTGTGTTTGTGTTATAATAATTAATATTTAATTATTTAATAGGACAGAGTATATAACTATGGGTTCCAGGCCCGATATTCGAGGTCCAGTAGCACCAAGCTATCCTGAATTCTTATGTGTGTCAATTTCAATATTTTTAGAATTTTGTTTGTGTTATAATAATTAATATTTAATTATTTAATAGGACAAAGTATATAACTATGGGTTCCAGGCTTGATATTTGAGGCCCAGTAGCACCAAGCTATCCTGAATTCTTATGTGTGTCAATTTCAATATTTTTAGAATTTTGTTTGTGTTATAGTAATTAATATTTAATTATTCAATAGGACAGAGTATATAACTATGGGTTGCAGGCTCGATATTTGAGGCCTAGTAGCACCAAGCTATTCTGAATTCTTATGTGTGTCAATTTCAATATTTTTAAAATTTTGTTAGTTTTATAAATTAAATAATTAATTTTTAATTGGACAGAGTAATATCTATGGGTTCCTGGCTCGATATTTGAGGCCTAGTAGCACCAAGCTATCCTGAATTCTTATGTGTGTCAATTTCAATATTTTTAATTTTTTTTAGTTTTATAAATTAAATATTTAATTATTTAATTGGACAGCGTAAATATCTATGGATTCCACGCTCGATATTTAATTTGACAACATATACTAATATGTTGGTTCTGTGTATTTGTTTTATAAATTAAATAGTTAATTTTTGTAAAGTATAATTGGATAGAGTTTGTAGTTAGTAGATACTTAAACTACAGATTTTACTACGCTATAAGGCTCTATATTTTACTACGCTAAAAGGCTCTATATTTTATTACGCTCTAAGGCTCTATATTTTACTACGCTAAAAGGCCACTATTCCTTAAGCAAATAAATACTCTAAACTAAATAAAAACAACAAACATATGAACATAACATTCACGAAATTACATATAAAACAGTAAAAGAAACTTATGAACAATTTTATTAACAATAAAAATTATTTCTCAACTTTTAACTATTTTTTTAAACACTAATGATTTAATCCGGGTAAAAATAACATACAAATTTAGTCGCAAACATAACACAAATCAACGTGGAAACACATTCAAGAAAACAAATATGCATAATTATACGAGTTTCGACATAAACTAAATCGGAATACCTCGATTTATGTTTTTAGAAATGTCGAAAATTTAAAATTTTGAGCCCGAAACAAGGAATCCACAACAATCGAAGGCTTGGGTTGTATGCGGGACCTACACTCTTCACTTTTTGTGTGACGGGTGGGCCCAATCGAATTTTTTCTTTTTTAAAAACGAGGGGGGGGGGGGGGGTACCACTGGAAGGGGGGTATTTGTGTAAAGAAACCAACTGGTTTCTGTCGTGGGGAAGAAGAAGAACTTTATAATTTAATAGTAAAACGCATTATAATATAACTTTTTAGTAAAACGTAGTATTATACTGCATTTTACATTAAAAAATGAATTAATAATTAAAATGCAGTATTATACTACGTTTCCCTTTGACGGCTAACTTTCCTTTAAACTAAAACGCAGTATAATACTGCGTTTTAGTAGAAATGTAACTTTGTTTTTAACTGTATAAAGGTATTTTGGGTCCAAAATACCATTATTTAGGTTTCGGACTCTTAACTTCAGTAGTAATCGAGGTTTAAAAGATTATTGGCAATAACTCTTCATAATATATGACATTAATAATTACTCATCTTGCACTACGAAACAAGGTTTTCAGTGACGATGTTCTATGACAGACTTTTTTAGTTCGCGGCTAAAAGCAATGCCTAGTTGCCACAATAAATGATAGTTTTAGCAGCGCCATTTTAAGTGGCAACGTACCTTAAATTAATCTATTATGTGGCACATATATTACGTTTGTGGTGAACTTCATTGCTCGAAAAGCTAATAATACTTTTTTTAATTCTTTTATGGCGAAAAAAGTCGTCACAATAGTAAACAATTGTGCCACAAATAGATTTTATATAGGTCACCAATTTAGCATACGACATACAATTATTTTTTGCAGCGACAAAAGCAGCCGCCACAAATTATCGCTACTACTGAAAACCTTATTTCCACTAGTATTGGAGCAGATTGACGGATTGGATTAATAACTTTGTGTTGATGTACGAACTACTCTTCTATTTGGACAAGTATATTACGTGCTACAAACATTTAAGCTAAGTTAAATGACATCTAACTACATCTTATTGTATTGGTCAAAATTTGGATTAGACTTAATAGCTGCAAATGGACGTGGTTGAGGATTAAGCCGACCACGGCATGAGGGCGAGGAGTCGCCTTAAGAAAGATTAGTGTCGAGGTCGAGCAAAGGGTGTATGAGAATAACGATAGGATAAATTAGAATAGAACAAAGGAATATTCCATCGAATATTCCTTCAGTTGTACCTTTTTAGGGTTTTTCAGGAAGATCCCCTATAAATAGGAAGAGAAAAAGAACAAGTGGGGGATCTTCACTTTTTAATAAGAGTACATTGTAAAGGGTTGACTACAAAAAAAATACAAAACCTTGTGTTGTTCACTGATTACATTGTTCATTCACAAGATCCAAAGATTCCTTGTCTATCTTCACTTTCTACCACCCCATGTTGTTGTCAGGAAGGAGAATCATCCAAGTCACCTAACATTTGGGTGATAAATTCCTCCTTATTACATTTATTACCATTATCTACATTTATTGCATGCTTCTATCACTATATTCAATGACAATCATTGAACATATACTTGATATTTGTCATTCTTGAACACGGTCCCATATCACTGATATACCCCAATTTAAGATCTAGAATTTATTACGTTTAACTAGGATTCACCCTCTATTTTCTCATTACTTCGTTTAACAAAAAGCTTAACACTTTTTTATCAAACAATTTGGCGTCGTCTGTGGGGAGGTTCTAGTTAAATCTTCTAGATCATAAGAAAGGACATCCATCTTTTTCTCGTTTGCACGAAACAATAGCAGGAAAAGGAGATGAAAGACAGAAAGTAGTAGTGGGCGTCACTACCAACCTCTTGAACACCATCAACGAGGATGACAGAGAAAACGAGGAGAATTTGACGCCGAGTGCTACACCCAGACGAAGTGACTCACCTCTCCCTCTTGGAAGTGTAACCGCTTCATGCGAAAGGGGAGCCTCCACGTCCACAGCTGAGGAAGCGCCACCAGCAGTGAAAAAACTACTGGAGGAATGGTTGACAAGTACTCTAAACAACATACTCGACAAACCCGTTCAAAGGACAAATAGAAACGCCGCACAAGCGGATACCGCAGCAACCGCCGACGAGCAACCTGCTCCCCCATCAGGGAACACTCACACCATTATTGATGTAGGTAACAACGCACTTGTGGCCATCCTAAAAAAATGGAAGAAATAGAGAACGAGAATAAAGAGCTCTGCGACCAGATGAGGGAACACCAAGAAAGGGTTGATAAGATACCGGGCGCCCCGAAACTGCTACCAAAATAGGATGTCGGTCGGTTCATAAAACAACCGTACAGCGAGGAGGCAGCCCCACATGCCATACCCAAGACCTTCAAAATTCCACCATATTTGAAGATATACGACGGCACAACAGACCCCGAAGATCACATCATTCATTACGTCACAACGGTAAAAGGCAACAACCTCTCAAAGTTACCATCAGTGTTGCTAAAGAAGTTCGGCGAAATCCTGACAGGCGGAGCCTTAACATGGTACTCACAATTACCAGCATGTTCAATAAAAACATTCGAGGAAATGGCCGACAATTTCGTCACTGCCCACGTCGGGGCTAAAAAGACGGAGGCTAGGGTGAATGATATATTCGCTGTCAGGCAATCGCCTGGCAAGGGACTCAGGGACTTCCTTGCTCGGTTCAACAGAGTAAGAATGAGCTTGCCAAACGTATCAGAAGGGATGGCGGTGGCCGCTTGCCAAAATGGGTTAAACAGGAATGGGTCGAGGGAGACGAAAAAGTTGTTAAGCAGACTCATGAAATACCCTCCCACCACAATGCCTATTGCGCCGAGGTGAGAGCAGACGAGGATGACCTCAACGGTCCAACCAAACGGCTAACGTCAGTCCAAACGGAGCTGAGTAAAGACCGTCGTAATGACAGCCGAAGAGACCATTCAGGTCCACGCCTCAACCGGGACATGCACCAACCATATGTCAGAACGGCCATCCCTCCATCTCCTCGCCACACAGAAGAGCCGTCCAGGCCATATACAGGGACTCACAAAAACGAAAGAGGTTTGCCATCACTCTTATCTAATCACAATTTTTGTGTTTCCTCTTCAGAAATAGTGTACGCACTAGAGAAACTAGGCCCGAAGGTGAAATGGCCACAGAAGATGAAGTCCAACCCAAGTAACAGAAAGTCAAACGTCCTCAATGAGTTTCATCTGGAGCGGGGCCACAAGACCGAGGACTGCATAGCCCTACGACAAGAAGTGGTGAACATGCTTCACTAAGGACACCTAAGGGAGTTAATGAGCGACCGAGGAAGAGCCAAATTCGGCCGCGGACGAGAACAACACCAAGGCCCTCCAAAGCCACCCTCCCCCGCCCGCACCATCCAAATGATCATCGGCGGAGGCGATGAAGCAGCAATCAACCACGTGAAGTTTACCACCACACATAAACTGAAGCGGTCGATCACCCACGAACGGTATGATGACCTCGAAGACAGTATCATCTTCGATAAGTCAGATACCCACGGTTTGACATTTCCTCACTCCGATGCTCTTGTCATTACTTTACGTATTTCAGATATTGATGTAAAAAGAATAATGGTAGACGACGAAAGTAGCGCGTGTACTATTCACCCTCGATTTCTCGTACAAATGAGACTCGAGGACAAGATAGTACCATGCTGCATAACACTAACAAATTTTAACAACGCAGTTGAGCGAACCTCAGGAGAAATAACTTTGCCCGTTCTGGCTGAAGGCGTCACCCTAGAAACAATGTTTCATGTCATGAACCAGGACATAGCTTACAACGCCATAATAGGGCGAGCCTGGATACACGCCATGAGATCCATCCCATCCAGCCTATACCAAGTAATCAAGTTCCCTACTTCGCGGGGGATATTCAGCATCAGAGGCGAATAGTGCATAGCCCAAGAATGCTACTGCATCGCCCAAGATTGTACACACACTCAACAGTTAAAGGGAATGGACTCGGAAGCATAGCAATTACCAAAGTCAGGACCCGATCTCGACGAACAAAAAGACGTCATTAAGGATCCTGACGTCGTGGAAGCCACAGGGTCAATGATAGAAGACCTCGACCCCGTTCAACTAGACAACATCATCCACAGTAAAAAGGCCTACATCGGCCATAAACTTTCAGAACTAGATAAATTTCATAAATTTTTAATTGGTAACGCCAATCTGTTTGCTTTCTCCCAAGAAGATATGTCAGGTATCCCGAAAGACATTGCCACGCACAAGCTGAATGTCGATCCACTCTACCCACCAATACGACAAATTAGAAGAAAGTTTAACATCACGATCAATGATGCCGTCCACAAAGAGGTAGAGAAATTGCTCACCAACGGCTCCATTCGGAAGTCTAAATACCCCCAATGGGTCACCACCACATCGACCATCTAAAGGAAGCCTTCAGTATACTAAGGTGATACAGTATAAAGCTGAACCCCGAAAAGTGTGCTTTCGGCGTAACCTCGGGTAAGTTCCTCGGTTTTCTAGTGTCACAACAAGGCATCGAGGTCAATCCTGACCAGATCAAAGCCATCGAGGGAATACCCGAAGTATTGACCAGCAAGAAATAGGTACAAAAGTTGACCGACCGTATAGCTGCCCTGTCGAGGTTTATCTCACGATCCTCAAAACAGATGCCACAAATTCATCAACGTACTTAAAAAGGAAAACGGACTCCAGCGGAATTCAGAATGCATCAAGGCCTTAAGAGAACGAAAGGCATACTTATCTTCGCCCCTGCTACTCGCAAAGCAGAACCCTACGAGCGCCTCCTAATATACTTGGCCATATCAGAGGTTGTAGTAAGTGCAGTGCTGGTCCGTGAAAACAAAGGTACGCAATCTCCAATATATTACATTAGCAAAACCCTGGTCGACGCCGAAGCACGGTACCCCCACCTTGGAAAGTTGGCATTGGCATTGGTCATAGCTTCACGAAAGCTTAGACCTTATTTTCAATGTCACCCCATATCGGTGGTCAGGACCTTCCCCCTAAAGAGCGTCCTACATAAACCTGAGCTGTCGGGGAGATTGGCCAAGTGGGCCATAGAATTGAGCGAGCGTGATATAACATATCAGCCGCGAACAGTGATAAAATCGCAGGTACTCGCCGACTTCGTCGCCAATTTCAGTGCCAAAATAATTCTTGAACCGAGCAGGAAAATTGTCGTACCTCTCCCAGTTTACCCGACCTATGGGTCCTATACATCGATGGCGCTTCCAACACGTCAGGATCTGGACCGGGACTCGTACTCAAGGTCCCAACAGGTGAAGTCATTGCCAGTCCATACGGTTCCCCGACATGATTAACAATGAGGCCAAGTACGAGGCCGTAATTGCAGGACTAAAGCTAGCTCTCAAATACGGAGCATGATGAGTCGTCCTCCGATGCGACTCACAGCTCATTGTCAACCAAGTCACAGGGACTTTTCAAATCAAAGAGCAAAGGCTACAAAAGTACCAAGCAGAAATTCATAAGCTACTACTAGAATTCGACGAATGTCAACTCGACCAAATACCTCGAGCACAAAATATCGAGGCAGATGGCCTCGCCAAATTAGCAGCAGCAACCAAAAACATAAGTGGAAAAGAAAATATGGTTACACTCCTCCACTCGTCAACAGACCAACTTTAGGTACACTCTGTAAATTTAACTTGGGACTGGCGCAACCGTATTATAACATATTTGCAGGAGGGAGTACTCCCATCAGACAAAAACAATCCAAAAAGCTTCGAATGCAGGCGGCCAGATACATCATAAACCAAGACCTGTGCAAAAGAACATTTGGCGGCCCCTTGGCGAAATGCTTAGGGCCAAACCAAACAAGACGCGTCCTCGAGGAAGTACACGAAGGGCACTGTGGTTCCCATACCGGCAACCGAGCCCTCGTCAGATGCCTCATACGAGCGGGCTATTATTGGCCTACCATGAAGAGGGAAGCTGCTGACTTCGTCAAGAAGTGCGAGCAGTGCCAGAAATACGCTCCTATGATACACCAAGCAGGCGAGAACCTCCACTAATTCACATCGCCATGGCCATTCATCAAATGGGGAATGGACATCATGGGACCACTTCCAGCGGGACGAGGTAATATACGTTTCCTTTTGGTTTTAGCTGGCTACTTTTCCAAATGGGTAGAAGCAGGTGCATTCGCCCAAGTACGCGAATAGGAAGTTATCACATTCATATGGAGAAACATCATATGCCGCTTCGGCATCCCCAAAGAAATCAACTGTGACAACGGACCCCTATTCACCGGGAAAAAGACCGCTGAATTCTTCAAGAAATGGCACATCAAGCGAATACTCTCCATGCCATATCACCCTGCAGGCAACGGCCAAGCCGAGTCCTCCAACAAGACAATATTAAACATCTTGAAGAAAAAGCTTGAAGACACCGAGGAACTGTGGCCGAAACTACTACCAGAAGTGCTATGGGCATACCGCACCACGCCAAAAACAAGTATAGGGGAAACACCAAATTCACTGGTCTATGGGACTGACGCTATGATACTGTCGATGCCCCCCCTTTTCCCTTTAAAAAGGCAAAATCGGCCACTAGTGTGGTTCCCGGCCATGCTACAATTGTGACTTTAAAGCAAGTAAGCATACAAGACAATTTCACATAAGGACCTCGAGTAGATATGTATAATGGTTACTAAGCATGCTGAAATTTTGAATAGGTGATTTCCTAGTTATTTGAAAGAATGTCTAAGTGCAAAAAAAAGGGACCAAATAATGAATATAAACAATCAGATACAGAAGTGGGTGAGCAGAAAAATTTTATTTAGAAGAAGAGGACAGTGCAAAAATTAAAGGGGAAGTTTTAATGACTGAAACAAAATGCAGAATTTTAAAGAACTGAAAAAATTGTCAATCTAAAATAATTACATAAAGGAAGGGGGGGGGGGGGGTCCTAGGTTTGTAAAATACATGGATCATCCACACAACACCCCTAGCCAATCGTACGCATGGTGTTATCGTGTGATCATCATCTCCATGTCGACCCTTCCCACCCGTTAAGGTATTGAAGCGCGGAATGGTATCGTTACTTATTGCATGCTATTACCCGTCCTGATCCAATCAGTTCCGGAGGCATTGGAACTACTAGTTCGAAAGGGAAGGGAATTGGGGCTTTTCAGAAGTTCAAGAAAGGATAAAAATCTAGGCGACGATCAAAACATATAGTCAAATAGGGGGAGACAAACAACAATTAGGCCTCAGACAGGCCTCCTCACTTAAATGCAAATACATAGCATGACTTCAGATACTGGTTAGGTCTTTAATTAAATTAAGGCATAGGATAGGCTGACTCATCACATATTTCTCAGATGAGGAGTCCGAATTAGCCTTGACTAGATGTAGTTATCAGAGCTGATACAGTTAATCAATTACCTACTGGTTTACCTAGGTGAAACTTATAGGCAGGATATCTAACAATGTAGGAGTATATTGATTTTAAGGAGGAGGTTTGTTGGTTTTATCAACAAAGATCTGCAGACTTATGACTGATTCTAGATTCAAAACGCAAACTGATTCAGTTAATTTGCTCCTATAGACATGATCTCTAAGCATCATTGTTTTTAAAAAACAGTTGTATAAATACAAGAGTCCTATAGACCTGATATCTAGAATGAATTGGTTATTATTAAGCCTAAGATTGTTTGCCTAATGGTGTGTACATGCAGAAAAACTTAAGGCGTGATTTTATATGCAGAACCTATTGGCATGATCTCTAAAATGCGGAAATGCAGAAGTGCAGAAACGTAGAAAAACTTATAGTCATGTTTTCTAAATGGAGAAGTGCAGAAATTGTGAATGACCTATAGGCTAGTTTTCTACATGCAGAAATGCGAAAATTATAGAAGATCCTATAGGCATGCTTTCTAAGCGCAGAAGATTCAGAATTATAAAAGATCCTATAGGTATGCTTTCTAAGCGCAAAAATGCAGAATTATAAAAGACCCTATAGGCATGTTTTCTACCCTTTACATGCATTCATTCCCATCCCTTTCCACTATCCATCCCCAATAGTTATTACAAAGTTATTACAGACCGAATGGATCAAAAAGAAAGTAAAAATTACATCAGCTACATCTAATCAGCCTAATTCAGACTCAAAGTCCAACAATATGAGATAAACCAACTTCCAAGATCAGACTTCCAAAAGACTTTCTCATATTTGGAGTGTGTCAAAGTTCCCAAGAATCTCAAAGGGACTCCGGGCAGTGCTTACACCCCAAAAACATTTCAGAATCAAGAGCATAGTGTGGTGTGGAAAAGCCAGCCCTCAGATGTCCAAGTTCAGAGGGAACTCAAGGTCCCAAAGCAAGGCTCATAAGAGAGGGGCAGAACTTAGAGTCTAAGAGTAAGTGTAAGTAAATAGAGGGAAGGGAGTCAAGGAGAGACATGGCAGGCTGGTGGTCATGCACAACAATTGGGATGCTGGCACACCCCTGACCAGCCTGCTAGCTAAACATTGAGACTTAGGATCCATTGTGGATCAAGTCATGGCCTGGGCAATAATTAGGATACTGTCAGGCCAAGACCTTAACTCAGCACATAGAAGGGAATAGGGGTAGGGATCCATACAGGAACGGAAGTAAAGAAGGAAAAATATTTAGCATAAGTTACAGAACATGAACAGTAAAGCAAACAAAAGACTGAAGCTATAGAGTAAACACATAGTGGTGAAGCAGAAAGTTTAAATAAAAGACATACCGGTTTCAAAGGAAAACAAGTAAGAAAACACTAGCCTTGAGAGAGCCAAATTGCAAACAGCAGTTCCAAAATCTCAAGCAAAGCAGAATTCCAAACAGTATTGCAAGAAGGAAAGTAGGTAGAAGTGTTTTTGCTCGTGTATTTCAGTGTGTGTGTTCGTGTCTTTTAAAGAGGGAAGACTAGTCTTTATATAGTTTTGAAAAACAGGCAATACATAGGCAAAGACTGCACAAACATGGAAATAACAATCAATTAGTATCAATTAAGACAACTGGACTCCTTTAATTGGGGAGTCTAGTTCAAACGGCTAGTCAAGGCAGAATAAGGAAGAAAATCAGTTTAATAAGGCTGATTAGGGCAAGGAAACCACAAAGTGCATAAACAAGACCAAATACATAGTGAGTAATTAAGGAAAGGTCGGAATAGTAGTGTGTTTATTAAAGTAAAATAGGACATCAGCTCGAAAATCAATCAAGAGGATCCCGGATCCAATTGTAATCACAAGGAATCCCAAGTAATTAAGGAAAGAGTTATATAAGTATAGAAATAATTCAAACTGGTACAGAATTATAGAAGAGATACACAAGACCATGTATTTAAGGAAAACATCACAAGCATGGGATTTTTACACAAAATGACCAAGAAAACAGCCAGTAGGGTAAAGGAGATTCAATCGAAAGAAATCAGCAATGGATCATTAGCCTTATTAAAGGGATTTTGAAATCAATCACTTGGCTGGTGAAACCTTTTAGAAAGAGGAGTTTTTTTTTCTCATATAAAAAGCATACAGCTTAAACAAAGAAAGAGTCTCACAATGACAGTTCCAGAGTCACAAGCAAACAGGATTTTGAGTTCCAATTACAGACTCACAGCGAGTCTGAAAACCTAGGGTCTCAAAGTGGAACCCCAATGTCGCTTATCAAAGATACCCCAAAACCTAGGGTTTTGAATAGAGTCAGAGGTGAGAAGACAGGGTCACTGAGAGAGGCTCAGAGATCCTTTTCAAATACTTCTGAGAGGCAAACATACATGATAGCAAACACATCGATTCAAAGTCATGCTTGAAAAAACTTGTAATTCAAACAAATTTCAGAAGTTTTAAACAAAGTAGGTAAGAACATGCTTAGCAGAAACATCAACAACACTCAGTAAGGGGAAACAAAATCAAAGAGCACAGGATTAAACACATATAGCAAAGAGTGAGGAACAAACACTCGAGTTAACATGTGAACAAAGAACAGAAAAAATCTTGTATAATTGGAAAAGAAACAAGAGAGAGCAAACTCGAGCATAATGAGAAATAAACATACAAGTATAAAACACATATGAAGAGAGAGAAAAAGAGTCAGAAAACATTTAAAGAAGCTTTTTCCAGAAACCCTAAAAAATCGAACTTGAACAATTTTAAAATGGAAATTTTGGGAAAAACCTTAAAACGTCAAGTAAAGATCAAGCATGTCACAGATCTGGAAGAAATAGGCACATAGAGAACCTTAGCGACTTTAAAAATCAGTAGAGAAGACCCTAGAATGAGAAGGTCTTGAGGAAAGTCGGATCCTGAGTCGAAGAGGCTCATATTGCTCGAACTCGCCGGAAAATGGCCGGAGAGGCCATGGACTTGCAGATCTGAGACAGATCTAAGGGAAGCCATGGAATTCGGCCTCCGAGCTTTGGTCAGCTTAGGTTTAATGGTGAAGGAGAGTGAGTACAGGCCACCCCTAGCCAAGAATGCCATGGATTCCGATGGAAATAGGACGGAAGTAGGTCGGATAGGGCTAGGGTTCCGGAGAGGGCTAGAGAGGATCTGGGAGGTGAAGAGAGTTCAAAGGCGGCACATCTGATAGAGTGAATTAGGGTTAAGGGGGGTATGGGAATTAAAAAGGAAAGAACGGATCATGGCCGTTGATCAAAATGATCAACGGCCAGGATTAAAAGAGAAGCTGGGCGGGTCTGAAAACGGGTCGTGGGGTTTGGGTTAAAATTTGAAGTTGGGTCGTTTAATTAGGGTGGAATTGGGGGTTAAATTGAGGCTGTAATTGAAATAGGAATGGGCTATGTATTAAATAGCCAATTTCCCCCCTTTTATTTTATAAAAAAAGTTAAAATGATTTTAAAAACAAATTAAAAGCACTGAACTAATTAATAATATATAAATGTTGATCTAAAAATATTGGAAATGATTTTATAATTGTAAAATGCTGTTAATCGTAAAAATAGGCTATAATTGCAATTATATGCCATTTAGCTTTAAAAACACCGAATAAATTTATAAAAATATGCAAAAACCACCTTAATTATATCTTGGTGTAACTACGAGAATAGAAATAAATTATTCACCAAAGTGATAAATTTGGGAACAATTATTGGATTTTGTACTGCCAAAATAGACAATAATTGATTTTAAAAATCTTAAAAAATTAGGAAAAAAATACCAAAACTCTTGGGCATGCTTATATATGCATACACATGCTATTTTGAAAGTATTTTGAGTGTAAAATACATAGGGAAAAATTGGGTATCAACGACTGCCCATCTTTACCCGGGAAGGATGAAAGAGTTGTCGGGTAAAGATATGATGACCAATTTTGACCGAACGAAACAATTGAAGAATTTTTGACCGAGTTCTGGTTACTGAGCTGCCTACATATCCCTGGTCTTACAGGAATCAGGTCATATGTGGTTCAGGATCCATTGACGGAATATGCCGATGGTGGTTTTGAAAAGAACGAACGCGATGTTTAGATTGAGAAAGGTGGTTGAAGTCTGATAGACTGCGGGAACTGGAGCGGGACCGCTCCTGCTGAGACGACTTTTGATAGCTGGGGTACCTGCAAGTGAATAATACCAACATATATTGTGCATAAATTTAAACGTGATGCAAGTTCCCATTGGACCATGAATGCTGTCTTTGGACGGTTAAGATAACGTCCTTGGACCATGACGTCCTGGGCCATGAAGCATATAATAAAGGATTCGCAGGCTATGAAATGATGTTCTCGGGCCATGAGAAAGATTCCTCCGAACCATGATGCCTTTGAATAATGATATGCGAAAGATAAAAGTGGGGTCCTCAGGCCATGGCATGGCGTTCTCGGGCTATGAAAATGGTGCCTCCGAACAATGACGCCCTTGGACAAATTGGCGATGTTTCAGCCTATGAAAATGCAGAAGGTGGCGATCTTTCAGCCGATGCAAGATTTAAATTAAGGTGGCGATATTTCAGCCAATGCAAGAGAGAAAAGTGGCGATATTTCAGCCGATGCAGAATTTAAATAAAGGTGGCGATCTTTCAGCCGGCGGATGTAAATAAGAGTGGCGATATTTCAGCCAGCGGATGTAAATAAAAGTGGCGATATTTCAGCCGATGCAGGATTTAAATAAAAATGGCGATATTTCAGCCGATGCAGGATTTAAATAAAGGTGGCGATATTTCAGCCATGCAAGATTTAAATAAAGGTGGCGATATTTCAGCCACGTAGGATTTAAATAAAAGTGGCAATATTTCAGCCAGCGGATGTAAATAAAAGTGGCGATATTTCAGCCATGCAAGATGTAGATGAAGGTGGCGATATTTCAGCCAGCGGATGTAAATAAAAGTGGCGATATTTCAGCCATGCAAGATGTAGATGAAGGTGGCGATCTTTCAGCCGATGCAGATGGAGACATGGCTTAGTCTTGGAAGGCAGAATGGCAGCCTTATGCACTGCGAGAATGCAGATGGAGACAGTGCTTAGTCTCGGAAGGCAGAATAGTAGCCTTATGCAATGCAAGAATGCAGATGGAGACAATGCTTAGCCTCGGAAGGCAGAATAGTAGCCTTATGCAATGCAAGAATGCAGATGGAGACAATGCTTAGTCTCAGAAGGCAGAATAGTAGCCTTATGCAATGCAAGAATGCAGATGGAGACAGTGCTTAGTCTCGGAAGGCAGAATGGTAGCCTTATGCAAGAGATGAAAAGACGAATAGTAATAACGATTCTTAGCTGATAGCTGATAGGCGATTGCGATATTGTGGCTGCTGGGGATATTGTATGCGGATAGCAACTGTGAGTAGGTGTGAAGGTTGATTTGTGACTTGGGTACCTGCATCCAAAGAAAAATCGTGAGTTTTGTAAGGGGGAAGGTTAATCCGTCTTCCCGTGGACTTTGCTCGTCCTGCTTTGGTGTTGTGTATCATTGGGGTAGCGTCGCTAAACAAAGCAACTTTGATAATAGTCATGCTTGATTTAGTAAAAATATGTAACGTAAATACATAATTTAAAATGATTCTCTTTTAGATGAACCGACGATTGCGACGCGGTTCAAGACGTTGCAACCTTTCTCTTCGGAATTTTGAGGGTCCTCCTCAAAATTCTGCCCCAGTTTACTAGGCCTGTGCTTCCGGCGGCTGCGTGTGATGAATGGCTAAAGATCGACTTCAGAATTTTGAGGGTCCTCCTCAAAATTCTGCCCCAGTTTCCAATTGCGGTGGGAAATGAAATTTTTATTGAATTGTGACCGAACCCATAAGGCTGCCTACGTATCCCCTCTTAAACGGGAATCAGGTCAGACGTAGTTCAAATTATCGTGCAGGGAAAACATAAAGATCACACATAGTAGCGCTTGACTGCATCTGAATTAATTGGCTTTGGCCAGACTTCTCCGCCCATTTCAGCAAGTATGAGGGCTTCTCCTGTCAGAACCCGGTGAACCCTGTACGAACCTTGCCAATTAGGAGAGAACTTCCCTTTGGCTTCATCTTGATGCGGAAAATTTTTCTTTAACACCAGCTGTCTCGGTGTGAATTGTCTCGGCTTGACTCTTTTGTTGAAGGCTCTGGACATCCTGTTCTGATACAATTGACCATGGCAAACTGCATTCATTCTCTTCCCATCTGTTAGAGCTAGTTGTTCGTAGCGGCTTTTTACCCATTCTGCGTCGTCAAGTTCCGCTTCCTGTATGATCCTCAAGGAGGGAATCTCCACCTCGGCGGGAATGACTGCCTCTGTACCATAAACCAACATATACGGAGTTGCTCCGGTTGATGTGCGAACTTGGTACGGTATCCCAATAGAGCAAACAATAGCTTTTCGTGCCACTGCTTGTGTTTCTCTATCATCTTCCTTAGTATCTTCTTAACGTTCTTATTGGCTGCTTCTACAGCTCCATTCATCTGAGGTCTGTAGGCTGTAGAATTCATGTGTTTAATCTTGAATGTTTCAAATATTGCTTTCATCAGGTCACTGTTGAGATTGGAACCATTATCAGTAATGATTGACTCTGGGATGCCGAACCGGCAAACGATGCGGTCGCGGACAAAGTCTGCCACAACTTTCTTGGTCACTGCCTTATATGATGCTTCTTCAACCCATTTGGTGAAATAATCAATTGCCACCAGAATGAACCTGTGCCCGTTTAATGCGGCAGGCTCGATAGGTCCGATAACATCCATTCCCCAAGTGGCGAACGGCCATGGCGAGCTTGTTGCAGTAAGCTCGTTTGGAGGCACTTTTATCATGTCTGGATGTATTTGAAAGCGATGGCATTTTCGGACATACTGGATGCAGTCCGTTTCCATAGTCATCCAAAAATATCCTGCCCGGAGTATCTTCTTTGCTAAGACAAAACCATTCATATGTGGACCACAGGTCCCTGCATGAACCTCTTCTAACAACCTGGATGCTTCCTTTGCTTTGACACACCTTAGTAATCCCAAATCGGGAGTCCTCCTATATAGGATTCCTCCGTTGTGAAAGAAGTGATTGGATAACCTTCGCAGTGTGCGCTTCTGAGTAACGTTTGCAAGTTCTGGATATTCTCTTGTTGCCAAATATTCCTTGATATCGTGGAACCATGGTCTTCCGTCTGCTTCTTCCTCGACATGAGCACAATAAGCTGGTTGGTCATGAATTCTTATTGGAATAGGATCTATGAAGTTCTTATCTGGATGCTGAATCATAGATGATAGAGTAGCCAATGCATCGGCAAACTCATTCTGGACTCTAGGGACATGCTGAAATTCTGTCTTTGTGAACCTCTTCCTCAACTCCTGTACATGATGCAGATAAGGGAGTATCTTGGAGTTCTTGGTTGCCCATTCTCCCCGGACCTGATGTATGAGCAAATCCGAATCCCCGATCACTAGTAACTCCTGAATGTTTATATCAATGGCCAGCTTGAGCCCTAAGATGCAGGCTTCGTATTTGGCCATGTTGTTGGTGCACGGGAACCTGAGCTTGGCAGACACCGGATAATGCTGACCTGTTTCTGATACTAGAACTGCTCCTATTCCAACTCCTTTGAAGTTTGCTGCTCCTCAAAAAACATTCTCCAGCCATCATAGGATTCTGCG
Source organism: Nicotiana attenuata (assembly GCF_001879085.1). Lineage (NCBI taxonomy): Eukaryota > Viridiplantae > Streptophyta > Magnoliopsida > Solanales > Solanaceae > Nicotiana > Nicotiana attenuata. Next base: position 14,107 of record NW_017672756.1, on the reverse strand, counting down.
ATATCTTCTCCTATGAAAGAGACCTCTTCGTCAGGAAAATACGTCTTTAGAGGCTCGTATTCTCCATCCACGGGATTTTTGGCAAGATGATCTGCCAGTGCTTGTCCTTTAATTGCCTTCTGAGTCACGTAAACAATGTCGAATTCACTCAGCAGGATTTGCCACTTGGCTAGCTTGCCCGTGGGCATGGGCATCTGGAAGATGTACTTCAGCGGATCCATTCTCGATATGAGATAAGTGGTATAGGCACAGAAATAATGCCTCAACTTTTGGGCTACCCAAGTCAGAGCAAATAGGTGCGCTCTAATAGAGAATACCGAGCCTCGTACGGGGTGAACTTCTTGCTGAGATAGTAGATGGCTTGCTCTTTTGTCCCCGTTTTGTCATGTTGTCCCAAAACACAATCGAATGCCCCATCCAATACTGCAAGGTAGAGCAACAACGGTCTACCTGGTTCGGGCGGAACCAGAACTGGCGGCGTTGACAGGTATTCCTTAATTCTGTCGAAGGCTTTCTGACAATCATCAGTCCATTTGGTGGTGGCGTCCTTCTTCAACATCTTAAAGATTGGCTCACAAATGACAGTGGACTGAGCTATGAAACGACCGATGTAGTTGAGTCTTCCCAAGAAACTCATAACCTCTTTTTTGTTCTTTGGCGGTGGCAATTCTCAAATGGCCTTAACCTTTGACGGATCCAGCTCTATTCCTCGTCGACTTACGATGAACCCAAGTAGTTTTTCGGCGGGAACCCCGAATGAACATTTGGCGGGATTCAGCTTCGGATTGTACCTTCTTAATCTGTTGAAGAACTTTCTCAATCTTCCATGTGGTCAGTGGCTTTCTGGGATTTGATGATGACATCGTCCACATACACCTTGATCTCTTTGTGTATCATGTCATGGAAGATAGTAGTCATGGCCCTCATGTAGGAGGCCCCATCATGCTTTACTCCAAACGGCATCATCTTGTAACAATACATCCCCCACGGCGTAATGAAAGCCGTTTTCTCCGCGTCTTCTTCATCTATCCATATCTGATGATACCCAGACAAACAATCAACGAATGACTGCAGCTCGTGCTTGGCGCAGTTGTCAATCAGAATGTGTATGTTCGGCAAGGGGAAGTCATCTTTCGGACTGGCCCGGTTGAGATCCCGGTAGTTGACACAAATTCTGACCTTCCCGTCCTTCTTCGGTACTGGCACAATATTGGCTAACCATGTTGGGTACTCTACCACCCTGAGAACCTTGGCTTTGACTTGCTTGGTGACTTCTTCCTTGATTTTCAAACTCATGTCAGTTTTGAACTTTCTGAGCTTCTGTTTTACTGGTGGGCACGTGGAATCGGTTGGCAGTTTGTGAGCTACAATAGATGTACTGAGACCAGTCATATCATCATACGACCAGGCGAATATGTCCTCATATTCCCTTAGAAATTCCGTATACTCTTTCTTTTCTGACGGTGACAGGTGAACACTGATGCGCGTTTCCTTGACATTCTCGGTACCCCCAAGTTGATAACCTCAGTTTCGTCCAAGTTAGACTTAGGCCTATTCTCAAAATCCTCAACTTCTCTAACAATCTCTTCTGGTATATCATCTTCTTCGGAGTCTATATCCGTTTGTTGCGTTGTCTCGTTGCATGTCACAATCGTCGGTTCATCAAGATAAGTAATAGTAATGCTGTGTAGAATAAAGTAAATGATAAAAAGTAATAAGAGCAAGATTTATAAGAAACTGAAATGCTTTGATAAATTTCATAATTTTTTTGAACATTGGAGCTCTTATTTCGAAATTAAAATGCGGAAAAGAAAAATTCAACTAGCGAAAAATAAAGATGATGCATGGTGCTTTGCTCAGCCTTGCTACCCCGAAGCTTTCCGGGCCCTGGTGGTTCTGATGGACCAATTGTTGAGGCGCGCTCCTCGGCTCACAGCTTGTATGGAAGGGCCTTCCTCCCCTCCCTCCTCGAAAATGACATAACAGTCCATATTGTCGTCTTCCAAGAACAGATTCTTCATTGCCGCCAACGCTTCCTCTTCTTCTGATCCATATATGACGTCTGCTGGCTGAAAAGTCTGCTCCAGGCGAGGTATCGGATGCTCCAATGGGTAGTAAGGACCGCGCCATGGTGGCGACCATTCACTAAACTCTTTTCAGGTGTACTCATATCCCAAACCAAAAGTGGTACCGTGTTTCTTCATCTTGATGGGTTTGGCGATTCCCTGGAGGCTTTTGCCGAGCCCCTTGCCAGGTTCGTATCCACACCAATTCAATATGATGGTAGGTTTCCCCGCCTATCTTCCTTCTTCCTCCGATTGCTGGGATGGTTTGGCGACTGTATATGGGATTACTATCGTCGCCATGAATAATCACCTCTTGGTGATCCCACTCGAACTTCACTGCCTGGTGCAGGGTTGATGCCACAGCTCCAGCGGCATGAATCCAAGGCCGTCCCAATAGCAAGTTGTAAGATGCTGGGTCGTCTATCACTTGAAAGTCAACATCGAACCAAGTTGGTCCCATTTGCAGACACAAGCTGATTTCCCCAATAGTGGATCTTTGGGATCTATCGAAAGCTTTGACATTGATGGCTCAATCCTTGATCTCATGCAGGCTCTTTCCCAATGTTCTGAGAGTCACCAATGGACAAATATTGAGGCTGGACCCTCCGTCAACCAGAATTCTGGTGATGAAATAATCCTCGCATTGCACAGTGATGTGCAATGCCTTGTTGTGGCTTAGCCCTTCCGGTGGCAGCTCATCCTCGTGGAAGGTGATTTTGTGGCTCTCCAATACTTGCCCTACCATGTTTGCCATTTCTCCTCCAGTTATGCTGCTCGGCACATATGCCTTGCTCAACACTTTCAATAAGGCATTCTTATGTGCGTCAGAGCTTTGTAGCAGAGCTAAGATGGAGATCTGGGCTGGCGTCTTGTTCAGTTGATCGATGACTGAGTACTCCTTTGCTTGTATCTTCCTCCAGAGGTCATCAGGCCTAGTTTCAGTGACGGTTGGTGTTGATACCTAATTTTTCCCTATGTATTTTTCGTACCCAAAATACTTCCAAAATAGCATATTTGTGCATATATAAGCACACCCATGAGTTTTGATATTTTTTGATGATTTTTAAACCAATTTATTGCCTATTTTTATATCATAAAATCCAATAATTATTCCCAAAATTTGCCATTTTGGTGAACGATTTATTTTATTCTCATATTTACATTAAAACATAGCTAACATGATTTTTGCATACTTTTACAAATTCATTTGGTATTTTTAAAACTAAATTGCATATAATTGCAATACTAGCCTCTTTAAAGATTCAATTGTAATTATATTTATAAAATTGACTCCAGTATTTTTTATTTGATAATTATGTATCATTAATCATTTTATCACATTTGATTTATTTCCAGAAATTATTTTGCTATTTTTTATAAATTAAAACAAGGGAAAAGTGGCTATTTAAGAGTTAGCCCTTTGCATTTCAATTTTAGCCCGAAATTAACCTCAATCTTAAGCCCAAATCAGACCCAAAATTCCCTACCCAATTTCTTAATTAACCCAACCCACGGCCCGTTTATTTTTACCCGCCTGGCTCCCTTTTGATCCAGGCCGTTGATCAAAATGATCAACGGCCACATTTCCTCCTTACCATTTTAATTCCCAAACGACCCTAACCCTATCCCCATTCTCCAAATCCGCCGCCTCTGGTTCCTCTCGTCTCTCTCGAACCCTCTCAACCTCTGAAACCCTAATATCCACCTACCTCCAGAATCCATGGCTAATCTAGCCATGGACAACCTCTACCCACCATCTCCTGCTCTCACACGCTTGCTCATTGAAGATTAGCCATGGACAACCTCTACCCACCATCTCCTGCTCTCACACGCTTGCTCATTGAAGATTCGAGGCTAGACCTTGAAGGTCTTCATCCAGACCCTGGCCGATTCGAGTTTCTTTGGCCGTTTTCGGCTTTGCTCCGGCGTATCTCAGCCTCTCGAGCCTGGATTCGACCCTGCTAGCTCAGAACCATTCTCGAGACTTCCAAGCCTTCTCGTCCTTTTGGGTTCTCAGAAACCCTAGCCTAATCGAGGTTCCTTTTTCGCTTATTTGTCTAGATCTACGCTGTGTGTGCCATTTTAGAGTTTTCCCCAATTTTCCCTTTTCAAAACTGTTCGAATCCTATTTTTAGGGTTTTCTGAAAATGGTTTCTAAATGTTTCTGATTCTTTTACTCTTTTTATGTGTGTTCATGCTTGTTGTTTTATTCCTTGCCTGCTCTTGTGTTTCTTACTGGATCTTTTACGGAGATTCTTTTACCTATTTTGTTCACATGTTAGCCTAGGTTATTGACTCGCTTTTGCTTATGTGTTTAAGCTCATGCTTTGATTTTGTTCTGTTGATCATGCACTTGCCTACCTTCGTCTTAAAACTCGTAATTTCCTCTTACTTCTGTTTGTGCATATCTGCCTATCTCTGTGACTTTGAACGATTCCCTCACCTCCTACTCCATGTGAAACCCTAAGATTTGGGGGGTTTTCTTTTCTTTGAAGTGAAAGACACTAGGGTTTCACTCTGAAACCCTAGGTTTACAGACTCATGACGAGTCTGTAATCGAACTTGTGAACTTATTTGCCTACGATTATGGAAAAAACTCTCATTGTTCTTCTTTGTTTTGAACTGCATGCTTATATATAAGCTTCCCTTTCAAAGTTTTATTTTCGAAATTCCTTTAATCAGGCTAAGAAATTCGTCACTAATTTCTCTTGATTGAACCTCTTTTACCTTACTGATGTTTTCCTTAAATAATTGATCCTGTATCTTCTGTGATTTTGTACCAACGTTTGAATTATTTACTTCCTTAATTATCTCAGTCTCTTTGTGATTTACAACTGGAGCCGAGATCCTTTGACTGATTTTTAAAACTTATACCTTATTCTTACTACTGTGCCCTCTTTCCTTAAATATCCAATTGTGTATGTGACCTTATTTGTGCACCATATGGTCTCTTTACCTTAATTTAGCCTTAATAAACTGATTCTCTCTTCCTTTTTAGTCGTTTGAACTAGACCCTTAATTAAAGGAGTCTGTCTACCCTAATTGATACTAATTTGATTAGTTTCTATGTTTATACCTTTGTGCCTACCTCACCTGTTTTCAAAACTATATAAAGGGCTCAGCCCTCCCCTTTTCAAAAGGGCAGTAACAACGAGTAAGTAACAATCAAGCAATAATAGGCAATCTGCTTTCTACTCCCTTCTTCTCTCAAATACACATACCAGTTGTGTGTACTTCTCCTCTTTGCTTTCTGAAATACCCTTTAAGCTCTCCTTGAATCTTCAAGTGTTCTGCTGAAAACCTGAGTTGTTTCTGCTGCTTGCTTGCTGTGGTTACTCTGCTATTCTCTTACTTTGCAACTGGTATGTCCATCTTAGTTTAAATACTGCTCCTCCACTATGTGTTTCACATCCTAGTTCTGTTATGCTTTCCTTTACTGTTTTTCTGCAACTTTGACATTATTGTTCCTATGTGAATCCCCTTACCCTTTACCCTTTGTATGTGAGTTATGGTTCAGGGCATAACAGCACTCCAATTTGCTGTCTATGATCCTGAACTGGATTCTTTGAATCCCAAACTCAATCAATGCTCATTCCCTTTTCCCCTTTTATGTGTCTGAGCCCTGGACTGGGGTTTGATAGTGTCCTAATCACTATCTAGACTTTGGTCTGACCTTCAAAAGGTCTGCTCCTAACTTGTTCAACCAAACAAGTGGTCAGGGGTGTGCCAGCCTACTTTGTAGCTAGGTATGACCACCACCTGTCATGGCTCCCCAATTCCCCTTTCACTTTGCACTTACTCTTAGCTATAAGTTCTGCCCCTCTCTTGCAAGCCATGCTTTGGGACCCCTGAGCTCCCTCTGAACTTGGATGCATGAGAGCTGGCTCTTCCACACTGCACTATTCTAATTCTGATAGTATCCTGGGTGTAAGCAATGCCTGGAATCCCTGAGATTCCTTGGAACTTTGAAACACCTTGGATAAAGAGAAGGCTTTGGAAATCTGGATCCCGAAAGTGGCTCAGTCGCATGTTATTAGACATTAAGGTTGAATTAGGCTACTCGGATCT
>NW_017672756.1:3683-7358 GCF_001879085.1 Nicotiana attenuata | reverse complement strand
ATTCTTTCTCTTTGTTTAAACTGATAATTCTTTTTTCTAAAATCAACTTGCATCTTTTCTGAAATAACTGGTAACTCTTTTTCTAAAATCCGTTTGCATCTTTTCTCTTTGTTTAAACTGATAATTCTTTTTTCTAAAATCAACTTGCATCTTTTCTGAAACTACTGGTAACTCTTTGCATCTTTTTCCTGAAATTAATAGATCCTACGCCTAGGTTTTTATTTCAACTCATAAACAAAGGTTGGCTAATTAATGAATTGGGTCAGTCCCTGACAACTGTATCCGAGTTGCCTAATGCAGACTCTCTGTTTAAATACATGTGTTGAACCAGTCCGCTCGCTGCTTAATTTAATCTAAGACCAAATCAGTATTTGTCAAGGCATGCTAAACTAAATGATTGTTTGACTTCTGGGGTTAATTTGAGCCTTGTATGCTTGCTTGTCCTCCCTTTTTACTTGATACTTGTTTTGAATGTCGAGCTAGAATTTTATCCTTTAAACTCCACAAAGGCCCCCATCCCTTTCTTCCCCTTTAGGATTAGAAGTCCTAATACCCCGGGACTAATAGGATTGGGACGGGTAGTAGCATGCGATAAGTAAACGATACCGTTCCGCGCTTTAATACCTTAACAGGGTGGAAAGGGTCGACATGGAGATGATGATTACACGATAACACTCCGCGTACAACTGAGTACCAGTGTTGTGCGAATGATCCATGTAATGTATAAACCTAGGACCCCTTTCTCCTTCTTTATTAGTTTAACAAAATTTTCTGAATCTTTAAAGCTATTGCATTTTCAATTTCTGCTTCTCGCATGATCTTTCGGATTATTTGCACTAAGTACTTGACCTTTTCCTCTACTTGCACGTTTTCTACAAAAATTGCTCCTTTAAAATTCATCACTTCTTTTAACCTTTAGTGCTTCTTGTACTTGTTTATTTACATTTACATTTAAAGTCACAATTGTAGCATGGCCGGGAACCACACTAGTGGATCTTGAGGGGTGCCTAACAGCTTCCCCTCGAGATAATTTCAAGCCCTTACCCAAAACTCTGGTCTGCATCTTTAATTCTTCTAAAAGTGTCCTAATGCACTATAATCATTAGGTGGCGACTCTCCAAACTCTCAAAAAACCCAATTCCCAAAGTGGGAAAAGAGTTGTCTTCCCAAATGTCGTGAACCCGATTCCGCGAGGAAAAAGGGGGCGTCGACAGTTGGTCGTCCGGAGGATTGCCTACTGGACTCAGGTAGATGTTCTGGAGTATAAACCCTGCCGGTTCTGGTCATACCCTGTGCTGCAATTGCTTCTCCAGATTTGGTTTTCCCTTTCCTTCTCGCCTCGGCGGTGTAATCCCAAGGAATGGCCTTCGTATGGAATGGTGCTATGGCTGACATTGCTACAGGAATGGGTACCCTTGTTTTGGGAGGTAACACAACAACTTCAAATGGAACAGGTGCTTTCGGGGATCCAAACTCAACCTCAAATGGTCCTGGCGTCTTTGTAGAAGACGATGTTTCAAGCTCAAGCGGTATGGACATATTCACTTCAGCATCCCCAGAAGGCTGGATCTGGACAACAATCAGATTAAGAGTGAATGTTGGTTTCTTTGGATCGTCACACTCCGCAATCAATCCAATCGACCCTTTGGGGTCCCAATCATCTTCTATCTCGATCATGTGAACGCCTCCACCCTTGTGGTCAGGCAGAGGGTTGTTGCGAACATTAGGAGCAGGATTCTTTGCCACGACGATCTTGTTGTCAACTAAATCTTGGATTTTATCCTTCAGAGAGCGGCACTCATCAATGGTATGCCCTTTCATGCCGAAATGGTATGCACAGGTTTTGTTTGGTTTGATCCATTGGGAAGGATTTTTTGGAGTTATGGCAGGGATAGGGGTGACGTAACCAACAGCTTTGAGCCTTTCATACAGCTGGTCGATCAGTTCGGCGATGGCGGTGTATTATTTGGGAGGTCTACGGTCAAAGTTAGGTCGCGGTCTAGGGAAGTTTTGGCGGGTGGGAGGTGATTGATAGTGAGAGGGCTGAGCATTATAGGCTTGATAGATGGGTGCGGGTTAGGAATATCTTGGTGAGGTAGGTTGATATGTGGGGGGTGAAGATGATTGGTAAGTAGGTGGTGGAGCTTGGTAAGAGGGCGGGGGTGCTTGGTAGTTTGGAGTAGGTTGATATGTGAGTGGGGTTAATGGATAGGTTTGGTACTTTATTGGGGATTTTGTTCTCTGTGCAACCATCACGGCACTCACATCCTTTTTCTTATACGTGCCACCAGACTGTAGAACCTTGTTGGTGGCCTGCAATGCCTCAAACTTGGTGACCTGCAATGCCTCAAAAGGTAACAAGTTAGTGAGGATCATGAGGAGAAAACATTGCAATATTTAAATACATAGTGCAAGAATATAAATCGTGCCCTAGTTTGGGAGCCTCGTTGTGCGCAAGGTAGGCCTAGCGACAAGTTAATTTGGAGAACTTATAATGCTAAATGCCTCATTTTATTGATAAAAATAAGACGAATCCCAAAATGACACTAAAATTGCAGAAAGTAAAATGTCACTAATGGCCATTGGCCTTATTACATTTTAAAGCAAAAGAAAAGACCCCTAACTACTTGGTCCCAGAAGGACCTTCCCCAGACTCGGCATCTTTAGCTCCATCGAACAGCTTTACCATCTCACGCAGTCCTAGTAGCAAATAGGCTCTAGCCAAGTGCCCCCCTTCGTTTCCCTCAGCGTTCTGGCAGTTTTCGATCCTCTGGATGAACTTCCTTTCCAACTCTACTAAACCCTGCTCCAAATACCCCAGTCGCTTGTTGGCGCTGACAGCCATATCTTTCCATTCTTCAATCAACTTTTGATGGGCTTCTTGAATTTCCTGGTGCTCACTTTCGCATTCCCGAATCCTCTTGCATAATTGATTGTACTTAACCTGTACTTCAGCCTTTTTGTCGATGACCCTGTGACCTCGAACGGACCTGGGTTGTCCTAACCCACTATGATCGTCCTCCAACCAACTTGGCTTCCCAGGATGATTTTATAGTGCCACATGTGTTGAGCTTCACACTTGTATGGGCTATCGTCGTCTTGGAAGTCGTCCCTGAAGTGACTCATCTTGTCGACCTTTGGTATGACCTGCTTTCTTCCTGCCTGTCTCATGACTCGGAGAGGGGCATAGGGATAAGTTCCTCTCAGACCAATGAGTATAAGAAATGGTGCGTCCCGAGATCGGACGATGAACTCTTCAGTAGGGAACCATTCGAACATCCACTGCACTTTGTCTTCCTTCAGATTTTCAAACAACTCTACCCACCCTTTAGCATCTTCCGGTTGAGCAAACATGTTAGGCATATAGTTCATTCGCCTTGGCTGATGGAAGGCGATATGATCATCCCAGTCTCTGCGCAAAATATCTTGCCTATATTCACCCCTTTGGAGGTGCCCCGTGAGCCAAAGTTGGAGTAGTAAGTTACAACCCTCAAAGTGATTGGCCCCTCGTTGACAGTTTTCCAGGGCTCGGTATATCTCAGAAACAATCATAGGTACTATGCTAAAAGGCTGCCCGCCAAGCCCTTCCATTAGAGTCTTGGTGACCATGGCTAGTCTAGTATGGATCCTAGCCTTCTTTATAGGAAATACTATCATCCCCAAAAAGCAGAACAT
>NW_017672756.1:0-706 GCF_001879085.1 Nicotiana attenuata | reverse complement strand
GGTCCCAAAGCAAGGCTCATAAGAGAGGGGCAGAACTTAGAATCTAAGAGTAAGTGTAAGTGCATAGGGGGAAGGGAATCAGGGAGAGACACGGCAGGCTGGTGGTCATGCCCAGCAATTGGGATGCTGGCACACCCCTGACCAGCCTGCTAGCCAAACATTGAGAGTTAGGATCCATTGTGGATCAAGTCATGGCCTGGGCAGTAATTAGGGTACTGTCAGGCCAAGACCTTAACTCAGCACATAAAAGGGAATAGGGATAGGGATCCATGACAGAAACAGAAGCAAAGAAAAGAGATATGAAGCACCAATTACAGCATGTGAGCAATAAAGTAAACAAGAAGCCTGAAGCTGTAAAGTAAACACAAGGGGGTGAAGCAGAATATTTAAACAAAGGACATACCAGTTTCAAAGAAAATAAGTAAGCAAAAGTAGCCTTGAAAAAGCCGAATTGCAAACAGCAGTTCCAAGGATCTTAAGTAAAGCAGGATTAGAAAAAAAATAGTATTGCTCGAAAAGTGAGTTCAGTGTGTGAGTGGTGTATTTTCGTGTGTTTCTGATTATGAGAGAATTCCCTTTTGATAGAAAGAGGGAGGACTAGGTCCTTATATAGTTTTTTGAAAACAAGTAAGGCAGGCAAAAAGTGCACAAACATAGAAACCAATCAATTAGTATCAATTAAGACAAACTAGACTCCTTAATTAGG
>NW_017672755.1:94620-171278 GCF_001879085.1 Nicotiana attenuata | reverse complement strand
TATGATATTTCATCCGCGACCCATTCATTGTTTCCTCCATTTTTGAACCACCTCAAGAGCTTTTTGGTAGAAATTGAAGAGAGTTTTGACGGGAATTGATTGGAGGTAAGTCTCGTGACCTAGAAACGCTATTTTATTGAAGAATCAACCTTTAATTCTTGGGAAATTGGGTAAAAATTTGAAGAACTAGGGCTTGGGTTTTGAAATGAAAATTTGGGATTTGCAGGGGCATTTGAACTCCGATTTTGGTAAATTTTATATGTACGGACTCGTGGCGAGACGAGGAATCCGGTAATGTGAATTTCGTAATTTTTCGAGAAGTGGGCCCGGGGCTCGGGTTTTGCCAACTTCGTGAATTTTGGTGTTCTTCGAGTCTTTTCGATTGGGTATGTTTCTTTGGCCTTTTGTGATGTATTCGCTCTGGTTTTAATCAGATTCGGCGTGCGAAGAGGTTGATTCGAAAGGCAAAGGCATAGCGAGCTAGACTTGTGGCCGGCTTGAGGTGAGTAATAGATGTAGATGATGACCTGAGGGTTTGAAACCCCGGTATATCACATTGTGATGCTATATTGAGGCGAGACACGTACTCTATGACGAGTGCGGGGTCGATTGTGACTGGGGATTGTGACCTAGTCCGTTCCGATTGATGTTCGTACTGTGTTCTTGACTAGAAATTGTTTGGTAATCATCCTACTTGGATTTTATGAATATGTTTGGGGCTTTGTGCCTATCATTTGCATCCTTCAGGGATCCTTATCACTGCTTCCATGATGCTTAGCATATTTCATGATATCAGTCCTGAGTTAGACACTGCCTTGAAATGTTTAGTAAATAAATAAAGGTTTACACACTTAGCTCTGTAATTCCTAATAACTGAAACTAAAAATGAATAATTTGACTGTGCCCGAGTGGCTTGCATGCATATATATATATATATATCTGGACTGAGTGTGGATCGGGCTGCACGCCGCAGCGAATGCTACGATGATATTGCGCTTGGGCTGTAGGAGCCCCTCCGGAGTCTGAACCCCCACAGTGAGCGCGGGTACCCAAATGGATCGGGCTGCGCGCCGCAGCGGTCATGTGCATTGCATTGCATTCATGCATTTTATATCTGTTTGTCTTAATTGTCATTGTCTACTGTTGTTTCATCATTAGACGTACTGAGTCGTTGATTATAGTTTTATATTGTAATATTTCGGGATTTCTTACTTTCAATCATTATATATGTTTATTACTCACTGAGTTGGAAGTACTCACTTTACTCCCTGCACCATGTGTGCAGATTCAGGTGCTCCGGAGACTTAGTGGAGCTGTTTGCTGTCGTCGTGAGGTTTATTTTCAGGAGTTGTTGAGGTAGCTGCCTGACATCCGCAGGACCCGACTTCTCCCCTCTATTTCATTTATCTTTCCATGTCCTAGACTTCTTTATTACTATGGATATATTACTCCGTTGCATCTAGAGGCTTTAGACTCGTGACTCCAGATCTATTGGGGGAATGTTTGGATATTCGTTATTATTTTCCATACTATTTTATTTAGATTCGGATTGGAACCTCGACATTTGCTATTGTAATCGTATTATTTGTTAACGGATTGCGTATTTGGGTTGAGAGTATTCAATTGGTCGGGCTTGCCTAGCATTAGTGTTGGGCGCCATCACGACCGAGATTGGGGTCGTGACAAGTTGGTATCAGAGTGAAGTGCATTGCATGCGGCGGTATGAGTTCGGACTCAGGAAGACTAATGACTGTGTAACGTATGTGATGGTGGAAGGTGTGCTGGAATACTAAATTGAGGTGGAGCAGGTGGATTATCTCCTGCGGAGTGTTCTTAAGTGGTACGATTCTTATGTGTATTATTAGAAGATCTCATGTGTAATTGAAGGGTATGTGTTGAAATTTAAAAATTCGGGTCGCTTAAGAGAGTGGACTTAGTTGATGTGGGGATAAATGCGAGGGTTGTAGAGGATTTCAGTACTAGATGATCTGTGTTTTCACAAACTTGTAGATGATTTGAGTTTAATCTCACTATGACATTGTGGCATCATTAGAGTAAAAGTGTTATGAGTTGTTAAGTGTGTCTTGATATATGGCTTCGAGCCAAGTTGGGGAGGTTGCTGTTGATTAGCTGATTGCACGGTTATGTGCTATGTTGGTTACGTCTCGAGGTATGCTGGCGAATCGGTTCTAGTTGCAGAAATTGAGCCGAGGATGGGCGAGTGAAGCAAAATTTCGACAAAGGTTATATTATGTTCCATAGGGTATGATAATTTTGGAATGTCTAGAGTTGTTGTTGGTAAGGAATGCTCGGTGCATAGAGCAGGAAGTTGCTTGGTTGTATTGGGATGAGGGTCTCATTTTACGGTATCGGAGTGTCAATAAAGCACGAGTGGTTCTGTTCGTTAAATCAGGTAATTTGCAGATGAATAAGAGAGAATGACTCTCGAGAATGGTTTTAATGTGTTCAAGAATCTACATGTAGCACCCAGGTGTTTTAAGGTGGTGTATGTGACTAAAGACAGTGTTTTCAATAGAAAATGTCAAGACTTGTGGTATTTTTATGTTGAACATGGGATCCTATGTGTCGATACCTGGAAAGTAAAGGAAGCGAATTTAGATTCGCAGAAAGTTCTCAGAGTGAAGTATTCTGGAATGTGGTATTTCTGGGAAATAATTGAGAGAGTATTCAGTGGCCTATGGTTCTTAGACAGTGTGGTCTTATGTTCGAGTCTCGTGTGGTAAGCCTGGATTGAGGCATTGTGATGCTACAACGAGGGAGAAATATCAAGTGGATGATGAATCAAAAAGGGAAATTAGATAGATGGAATAGCTTGATAGTAGACCGAATCGGTATGGTAAGGATGTGATTAATTCTTCGTATGTGTTCGAACTTGCTCATGCGATCAAATTGCCAAAATAACATCAGAAACTACGAATTTAACCTCAAACTCATGATTTTCCTCAAGAACACTTCAAATTTACTATTTTCACAACCGGACGTCCGAATCACGTCAAATCAACTCCGATTCTCACCAAATTTCTCAGATAGAACTTAAATATCATAACAAACTTGTACCGGACTCCGGAATCAAAATACGGGCCCGATACCAATGAGTTCAAACATTAATTCATTTCTTTATTTCCTTTAAAAACCAGCAAAACAATTTTCTTCAAAATTGATTTCTAAAGCTAGGGACCTCGGAATTTGATTCCGTGCATATTCCCAAGTCCCATATTTTTCTACGGACCCTCCGGGACCGTCGGAACACAGGTCCGGGTCCGTTTACCTAAAATGTTGACCAAAGTCAGCTAAAATCATATTTTTAAGCCAAAAATCATTATTTCTTAAATTTTCTCACAAAAACTTTCCAGTATCGCTCCCGGATTACGTACGCAAATCGAGGAGAGATGAAGGGAGGTTTTCAAGGCCTCAGAACACAGAAAGGATTCTAAAACAAAAGATGACCCTTTTGGGTCATCACACTTACAGAAGGCCAAAAAGGGCCCTCGAGAGGAAGATGAAAATAAACAACAAAAGAACAAAAAAAAATAACTGTACAAAAGCTGCAACAAAGTTTCACTCGGCGTCGTCTCCACCGCCATTCTCCCCAGCATCATCATCATCAGAAGGAAGTCCATCCCCAATCTCAATACCCTCACCAGCCTCTGGTGTCGCAGGGTCGTAACCGCAAGCAAGATGAGCCTCGCATGCCTTCGCCCGAGCATCTTCAAAGGCGGTTTCAGGAACACTCCCCGCCTCCCACAAACCCTTGTATATATCTCGTTGGGCTTCGGCATGGACCCATAGATCATACAAGCGGCGAGGACAATGGCAGAGGCAGATTCAGCCTGAGCCAATAGTTGCACCTTCTCGGCCTCAAGAGTTGCGACCTGGTCTCCCGGGCTCGAAGCTTCCCGGTCAATTTCACCAATAAGCTCCTCGAGCTGCACCTCCTTCAGCATGGCCGTCGCCCTCTCAGATTCTTGCTCAGACTTAAGGACGTGGATAGTGTCTTCTAGCGCCACCGTCCTCGCCAAAGCTGACACACGAGCACCATCGGCTCTCTCCAACTCGGCCATTTTCCTTTCTAGCTCGGCCACTTTCTCTGTACATTCTGCACTCAAAGCGTGACTCTAGTAGCATTTTGCTCAAGTTCAGCTCGTAAAGATAGCACCTTCGCCTGAAGGTCCTCGCACTCCGTGGCTACCCATTTTCCCACCTCGAGCTCCCCGTCCTTAGCATGAAGCATCCCCTCAAGCTCACTGCATCTGCAGATAGACCGCATCAGTTCCTCATCTCTTTTCTCCAACTCCTCCCTGATGGACTGGGTGCTAGCGCTCGCTCTAAGCTGCTCGTGCATCTCACGGCACCTGTTGCGATACCGCCGATACTTCTCGGCCATTTTTATAAAAATCTCAGCCCGCGACTTAGACCTACAAGCACTCTCAATCTCCAGCATATAAGTCTAAAAAAAAGAGAAGAGAAAGAGTCAATGTAAAGATAAAGGTCACAGAACGAAGAATCAAAAGGGAACTCACCCTTAAGGCCATCGCGGCCACGCCGCGGGACAACCCAAAATCGTTGACCTCCTGAAGAGATTCACTCTCAGCAGCGGAGCAGAGAAGATCGAACTGTGGCACCAAATCGACCGTGTCTTGCAACAGGTTGAGATCCGACGAAATTTCGAGTATGCGGGAAGGACCTTCCGCCCTTACCACAGTTTGGGTAAAGCCCTCCTCAAACATCCTCATGTCCTCAGGGTCAATGTCGGATTCAGATTCATAATCCTCAACCATGACGCCCTTCCCCCTCTCATTAGCCGAAGAAGGGGTGCAGTTCGGCCGAGATGACGATGGTCTTGTCGAAATAACAACAATAGCCTCGGAACTCCATCCCTCCGTCATGATATCCTCTTCAACGCTCGTAATGGGTGTCGCCTCCACATCTAGGCTGGCACCACCGCCGGTCTCGGGTGTCGTCGAAACAAGGTCGCCCCTCGATGGCGTTTCGGCTAAAGAAACCCCTTCCAACACTACCCTTCGCCTCTTCGACGGGGCCTCTCCACTACCGACGCTGGAAGATTCGCCCGATGAATGGACTGCGGGGACCGGAGTCTCCGGTTGAGGAGCAACCTCCGAGCATACGGTCGCGGCCGCGGCCGCGGTCCGATGAGCGACCAGGCTCTCTGCGCCCTCGCATGCAGTAACTCTTGGAGCAGGCCGGGCGGAGGGAGTCGGTTGACGGAATACGAGCGCATGGGCCCTCGTCCTTCTCACTCCTCTCCGACCTGTCATAAGAAGGGAGTTGATCATGTAACGGCAAGGTTAAAGAAACTACGGAGCAAAGAACAAAGCAAGACCACAATGAGCCAACTCATCGGTAAGAGGCTTGCGTCCAAACTTCTCATGGAAAGACGCCCATTCACAAATCCCCATTGTGTGGGGGAGAATTGCGCTCACCCACTCGCGAATATCGGCAACTAGCGGGGAGGCAGTCTCGGCTAAAAAAACAATAGCAAATCCTCAACGAAGTTGTTAAAGGGAGATGACTGACGAACGTCTTAAGAAAAATTGCATAAACAGAAAGGAAACTTACGAGCAAAGTTCCACGTCTCAGGAAACCCCGCCGGGTTCGATACGACGTGCTCTGTTCGGACATAGAAGTAGCTCTCCTAAAAGCGACGATTGGCCTTATCGTCCATATTCACCACCAAACTCTTGGCTCCTCGATGGCGCATATGAATCAATGTACCCTGAAGAAAATGGGGGGCAAAGAGGTGGAGCATGTGCCTTAGAGAAATCCCTCGGCTGGCCAGCTCCGCATGCTTAATGAGCATGAGGAAAAGCTTGTACGCATACGGAGAGAGTTGAGCCGGGCACACCTCATAGAAATGGCAGAAATCCACCACAAGTAATGGAGGGGAAGCGTGTACCCGATGTCAAAGGGATATGCATAAAATGCGTAGTAGCCCGGGCGGTGTAAATGCATTATGTCCTTATCCGCCGGAACCATTTCAACGTGATCGGGGATCCCCCATTTGGCTTTTAACGCGTGATCGCTGCAGCATCCATCGTGGAGGGAATGGGCTTCGGTTCATCTCCGGCAGGGCTGTTAAAGTCAGTCCTCGCCTTCCCTGGGTGGGGAACCACCTCATCCACCGTCGAAAACCCCCGTCCTCCACCACTTCCACTCCCTCTTCGAGTAGGGATACGTCATTTTCCGGCACCGGAGCGCCTACAGCTTTATCAAAGTGGGAAGAAGCACTAGCCATTTGTTTTCTTTGATCGAAAGAAACGAAATGATGAAGGAAAAAGACAATGGTCACAGCGAATCCTAGCAAAAGTAGAAGTATGAGAGAGTAAAGAAGGAGGAGAAATTTGTGTTCTTTCCTAAATGATTGAAAAGAGTAACATTCGAATGAGAGGCTCTCTCCCTATTTATAGGGATACAAATGCCCTGAGCGGGAAAACCAAGAGCCGCCAGTTAAGAAACAGAAAGGGCAAGAGAAATGACACAATACCTAGAAAACGTGCGCCATAATGACGCATGAGGAATATTGATGACATCCTGAACTGACACGACGGTCCAATCCTGAACTGACGTAACGGTCCGATGCAATTCTCGAAGCGTCGCATCGCTACCTCGTCATGAGGTTCTCGCCCCTCGCATAAAGCATTCAGATTTCTCCCAATTTTTGAATCAACAGAGTCCGCCCATCGAGCTCGCCAAGAGGCGACCTCAATAGGCGGAGGGACTAACTGTATGGGTCAAAATCTAACCACGCGTGATTCATCCTAAAAGGAATGGCGAGGAGTCGACTGAGCCATGGTCGTATTCATAAGACGTCATAACAACGAGTATCTCGGCCGCTGCCGAGATCGAACTATCTAAAAGATCGTATGGCGAGGCATATGTTATGACATTTAAGGAGGACGACCTAATGCACAATAAACAGACTAAGGCCCTCTGGCTAAGAACCGTTGGATAAAATGATATAATTGCTATATAAATAAGAGGGAGACAACAAGAAAAGGGGCTCTCTCTCCTACAGAGGAAAAAGGCAGTAAAACCAGAGAATGCTTTAAGAAGAAAATATGAAGAGTTACAAATCTGGGCGACAAATCTTTGTAATCATTTTTCTTGAGGCAAAAAAGATAGATCTTACAACTATCAATGACTTTCCCTCTTTTCCTCCTTTACTTTCATGTATTGCGGGACAATACATGACGAATGTAAGCATATTATTTATATTTGGTATCCTCTATAAATATCAAAAGTTCATCAACTTGACTATTGTTTGACCAAAAAAGTATGAGATCTTTTTTGTTAAACTAATTAAATAAGAAGATGGAGGGTAAATCCTAGTTAAGGATAATTAACTCTAGATCCGAGATGAATAATATGAATAGAAAAACATAGCCGAATATAAGTGTTGGCGGTGATTATGGGCAGATTTAATAGCATAAAGAAAGATGCATTAAGTAACATTAAATGGAAATAAAATGTAAATAAAGGAAAAGAGTCACCCAATCTTGAGTGAGGCGGATCCTCTTTCATTTGATAAAGATGAATGATAGACAAATATAAGAACCTTAGGACCCTTTTTGGATCTCATCAAGGTCTAGGATCACAGATCCTCTCATCTCTTTAAAGAGGAGTGTTTACATGTTTTCTAGAGAGGGGGGGAGAGAGAGAGAGCCCCTTTTTTGAGAAGTCCTCTATTCCTATTTATAAGGGGTATTCCTAGAAAAACCCTAAAAGAAAAAGTACAATTTAGAGGGAATATTCAGTAGAATATTCCTTTTGAGGATTCCAAAGCAAACTAGTTGTTTCATCACTGCCCGACCTCGGCCTTATTGATGATTGTCCGACCTCGGCCTGCCCGACCTCGGCCTTATTGATGACTGTCTGACCTCGGCCTTATTGATGACCGTCCGACCTCGGCCTGCCCAACCTCGGCCTTATGTCTCCACGTGTCGAATTTCTCTGATCTAATTTTGACCCATACATTTAGTCCCTCCGCTTATCGAGGTCGTCTCATGGTCGAGCTCGGTGAGCGAACTTCATTAATCGTAGTTCGAGAAATTCGGATGGGGAGGTCGACTAGTGTGGATCGCGGCTGAGGGTGCTGATCTTTAGGTCAAAGTTGTATCCCCACGGGCTGAACTTTAGCAGAGTTCGATCAGGGCCAATGACTCAAGTGATGAGTCGATCGAGAAGACGGTAGAGTTGGAAAAGGCCGTCGTGTCCAGGATAGCGGCTTTGTCCAGGATGGCGGCATCGGAGGAGGTCATTCGCGTCTTTGGATCTGGACGGGCGAGGAGGTCGAATGTGAATTCGGACGAGGTCGTCGAATGGGAATTCGGGCGCGGTCGCCGAATGTGAATTTGGGCGAGGTCGCCTAATGTGAATTCGGACGAGGTCGCCCACTGTGAATTCGGACGAGGTCGCCCATTGTGAATTCGGACGAGGTCGCCTATTGTGAATTCGGGCGAGGTCGCCGAATGCGAAATCGGGCGAGGTCGCCTATTGTGAATTCGGACGAGGCCGAAGTATGATTCAGACGAGGTCGAAGATTGAATAGGACGAGGCCGAATGTTGATTCGGACGAGGCCGAAGATTTATTCGAACGAGGCAGAAGTTGATTCGGACGAGGCCGAAGTTGATCGGACGAGGCCGAAGATTGATTCGGGCGAGGCCGAATTTTGATTCGGACGAGGTCGAACTCTTCGCTTTTGGCGGTCGGGGTGTTATTTCGAGATGGTCGAAATGTTAACCCGTCGTGGTTCGAACGAGGTCGAACTCTTCTCTTTTGGCGATGGCCCTTGTCCATCGGGGTGTTATTTTGAGCTTGTCGAAATGTTAACCCGTCGTGGTTCGAATGAGGTCGAACTCTTCTCTTTTGGCGATGGCCCTTGGCCGTCGGGGTGTTATTTCGAGCTGGTCGAAATGTTAACCCATCGTGGTTCGAACGAGGTCGAACTCTTCTCTTTTGGCGATGGCCCTTGGCCGTCGGGGTGTTATTTCGAGCTGGTCGAGATGTTAACCCATCGTGGTTCGAACGAGGTCGAACTCTTCTTTTTTGGCGATGGCCCTTGGCCGTCGGGGTGTTATTTTGAGCTGGTCGAAATGTTAACCCATCGTGGTTCGAACGAGGTCGAACTCTTCTCTTTTGGCGATGGCCCTTGGCCATCGGGGTGTTATTTCAAGCTGGTCGAAATGTTAACCCATTGTGGTTCGAATGAGGTCGAAGGTTGATTCGGACGAGGCCGAATGTTGATTCAGACAAGGCCGAAGATTGATTCGGATGGAGCCGAATGTTGATTCGGACGAGGTCAAACTCTTCTTTTTCGGCGATGGCCCTTGGCCGTCGGGGTGTATTTCGAGATGGTCAAAATGTTAACCCGTCGTGGTTCGAACGAGGTCGAACTCTTCTCTTTTGGGGATGGCCCTTGGCCGTCGGGGTGTTATTTCGAGCTGGTCGAAATGTTAACCCGTCATGGTTTGAACAAGGTCAAACTCTTCTCTTTTGGTGATGGCCCTTGGCCGTCGGGGTGTTATTTCAAGCTGGTCAAAATGTTAACCCGTCGTGGTTCGAACGAGGTTGAACTCTTCTCTTTTGGCGATGGTTCAAACGAGGTCGAACTCTTCTTTTTTGGCGATGGTTCGAACGAGGTCGAACTCTTCTCTTTTGGCAATGGCCCTTGGCCGTCGGGGTGTTATTTCGAGATGGTCGAAATGTTAACCCATCGTGGTTCGGACGAGGTCAAACTTTTCTCTTTTGGCGGTGGCCCTTGGCCGTCGGGGCGTTATTTCGAGTTGGTCGAAATGTTAACCCGTCGTGGTTTGAACGAGGTCGAACTCTTCTTTTTGGCGATGTCCCTTGGCCGTAGGGGTGTTATTTCGATCTAAGGCCGAAATGTTAACCCTTCGTGGTTCGAACAAGGTCGTACATTTCTTTTTTGGCGATGGCCCTTGGCCGTCGGGGTGTTATTTCGACCTGGTCGAACTGTTAACCCGTCGTGGTTCGAACGAGGTCGAACTCTTCTTTTTTGGTGATGATTCGAACGAGGTCGAACTCTTCTCTTTTGGCGATGGCCCTTGGCCGTAGGGGTGTTATTTCGAGCTGGTCGAAATGTTAACCCGTCGTGAGTCCCAGTTTTTGGAGAATTTCAGGTGTCCTCTGGGTGAGTCCCAGTTTGCTAAAATTTTCTTGCATTGGGGAGTACGACGCATTTCCTGGGTGGTTGCTCCTGCTTCTATTCCACTTAGAGAAATAGTCAGTTAAAACAAAATGAAAGCGTCGTTACCTCGATTTGATCGGTCGACGAGTGGAGAGGGTGACCACGCTCCCTTCTCTGGTTATGCTTTCAGTGGCCGCTACCAATTTGACGTGGATGTCCGCTTTAGTAAAGTTCTATGTCTACGGTGAAAGTTTTGAGCAGTGAACTCCGGTGAAAGTTTTGAGCAGTGAACTCCGGTGAAAGTTTTGATCTTTTCCGACGACCCATATGTTCTCCGATGCCGGAAATATCTTTTCTTCTCTTCACAACTACTCTATTTCGATACACACGTTTACTTTCGGATAACAGACACCTCTCCTTGTTCTCATTACTTTATCTTCGTCCCAGATCCTCACGTCCGTCCTCGACGATGCTTGCTTTTTTGCCCTTTATTACTGGAGTCTTCTATTCATTAAGTATTAGGTTCGATTTTCATCAAATTCTTCTAGTCTCGTCTTCGGTGCCTGTTACTCAAAGAGCCAAAAAGAAACTCTTCTTTTGTGCTTTTGTTACAACAATATATGTCACTAAGAGCTTAATTACATTGGTGATTCTTTGTCTAATAATGAATAAGAAGCTGGAGTTTTCATAAAATATAACTGAAGTTGTTTAAGTAGAAACAAGGGAAAGAGAAAGGGGCAGTTGTTGTTCTGTTACTCCAATTTTGTTTTTACTTACCTTAATTTATTTTGAATAGAGTGTAACTAGCATGAATGAAGATTTACCACGTAACTAGTATGAATCAAGAAACATGGTAAATCATACTTATGAACAGAACGTGAAACTAGAATTGAATTCTAGATCTAGAGGAAACTAAAATTTTAACTAGAAAATCCCCACAGACGGTACAAAATTGTTTGACCAAAAAAGTATGAGATCTTTTTTGTTAAACTAATTAAATAAGAAGATGGAGGGTAAATCCTAGTTAAGGATAATTAACTCTAGATCCGAGATAAATAATATGAATAGAAAAACATAGCCGAATATAAGTGTTGGCGGTGATTATGGCCAGATTTAATAGCATAAAGAAAGATGCATTAAGTAACATTAAATGGAAATAAAATGTAAATAAAGGAAAATAGTCACCCAATCTTGAATGAGGCGAATCCTCTTTCATTTGATAAAGATGAATGATAGACAAATATAAGAACCTTAGGAGTCTTTTTGGATCTCATCAAGGTCTAGGATCACAGATCCTCTCATCTCTTTAAAGAGGAGTGTTTACATATTAGAGAGGGGGAGAGAGAGAGAGCCCCTTTTTGGGAAGTCCTCTCTTCCTATTTATAAGGGGTATTCCTAGAAAAACCCTAAAAGAAAAGGTACAATTTAGAGGGAATATTCAGTAGAATATTCCTTTTGAGGATTCCAAAGCAAACTAGCTGTTTCATCACTGCCCGACCTCGGCCTTATTGATGATTGTCCGACCTCGGCCTGCCCGACCTCGGCCTTATTGATGATTGTCCGACCTCGGCCTTATTGATGACCGTCCGACCTCGGCCTTATGTCTCCGCGTGCCGAATTTCTCTGATCTAATTTTGACCCATACAACTATATCTTATTCTCCTATTCAATGTACTTTAATGTTTAATCTAGAGTTAGCTATTCTTGGCTAAGATTTATCCTCCATACTCTTATTAATTAGTTTAACAAAAGTTTTGTACTTTTTGGTCAAACATATACAGTGTAATTTTTCGGCGTAGGGGGGTTCAGGTGAAACCCCTTCCGCACCCTAAATCCGCCCCTGAAACTAATGGTTGTCTAAAAATCTACAATGTGTTGCTTGCAGCATTTGGATAACTGATAAAAACATTCTGCTGTTTGTGTTAGTTTTCTGATTTTTTTTTAGCTGCTTTACTTGCAGTCGGAGTACAGTCCACCAAGTTACTTAGCGGGTGAGACATATTTTCTATAGTAATGGTATAAAGTCTTAGCATGTGGTATCTACTTTCTTTTTGGTTTCACGGCTAGTACATGTTAATACATTTAGGTATTAACTAGGGGTGTGCATGGACCGTGTTGGTTTGAATTTTATCAAAACAAAACCAAATCTACTATATCGGTTTGGATTGGTTCGCACTACTAGAAATTCGGCAAAAATCGACCAAGAAAAACCGACCAACTTTGGTCGGTCAAAAAACCGACCAAAGTTGGTCGGCTTTTCAAAATATTTAATTTTTTAATTTTTTTTTAAGAAAACCGACCAACTTTGGTCGGTTTTCTTTGGCGCAAAAATACGGGAAACTATTTTTGAGTCCCGCGAAATTTATTTTTCAAGAAACCGACCAACTTTGGTCGGTTTTTCAATTAAAATAAATGAAATTAATATTTAAAAAACCGACCAACTTTGGTCGGTATTCTTAGGCCGGTCATTTTAAAAAACCGACCAACTTTGGTCGGTAATTTTATTTTTTAACAAAACCAACCAACTTTGGTCGGTTATTTTCATGCGAAAATACAATTAAAGAGTATAAATAAAAAAAAAGACGATCTTAAAACAAAATGCACCAATGGTCTAGTGGTAGAATAGTACCTTACCACAACATACACCACGGTTCGATTCCCAGATGGTGAATCTTTTGATTACATAATTAAAATACGACCAACTTTGGTCGGTTTTTTTCTTTTGAATATTTGTTTCTTTGAATTTAATTGACCGACCAACGTTGGTCGGTAATTTCCGACCAACTTTGGTCGGTATTCTTAACCGACCGTCAAAATACCGTCCACACGTAAATGGTCGCGTTTTGGTCGGTAATTGGTCATAACCGACCAACTTTGGTCGGTTTTTTTGGTCGATTTTTGGCGGATTTCTGGTAGTGTCGGTTTTGTCGTGTTTTTCGAATTTTCGGATTTATTTGTTATATGAATATTATTTCAAGCTTACTTTGTTAATTTATAGATAAAGTTTTGATAAGTGAATATATGTTTAGTAAAAATTGAAAAAATTGGCAAACATATGATCTATTAAAATATTCTTATGGGAGAATTTTTTTAGTAACACATGAAACAGTATTTTCTTAGCCGTTTAACAATAATTTTTTTGCTATGATACCTAAATAGTGATATGTTCTATTTAATTTAAAATTATCGAAATACCACTTCACATTTGAAAAAAATATAAGAAATCTTGACATATGAATATGGAAGAACAAAGAGATAATTGACGCATTTCAATAACACTTGATAAGAAAGTGATACAATCCATTATTCAATGTAAATAAAAATGAATGTACTTCATAGTTCTATTAAATATTACGTCCCATAAAAAAACCCCAAATATTTCTAGACATTTTTTAATGAAAAATTATATAAAGTCTTAAAAGTATATATAAAAGTTATATATTAATATGTCGGTTTGGTTCGAGTTTTTTTTACTCAATACCAAACCAAATCAAACCAATCCTAATCGGGTTTTTAATTGGTTTGATTTAACTTCTCGATTTGATACAGTTTTCCGATTCGATTTGAACACCCCTAGTATAACTGTAGCAGTATTTCGAATCTGCAAACTGGACAAAAACCAAATCTTGAATACATCAAGAAACACATCCTCACCTCTCAATTTAGATTGCTTAAGTTATACACCTATACATGAAAAAGACATGCTTGAAGGTAAATTGAATGTCATTGGTAGAGAAAGACCTATGTATAATATTGAGGAGTCATCGAATCTCGTAAACTTGAGCAATTTTTTTGTATATGTATGTGTCTACTTTGTAAGAAACTAAATCATGACTGCTTAGTACTTGTCTTCCACTTACATGCTAACTAGCTTTGCTGCTTTTCCGTTAAGTTTGTCAATTCTACCATAAAGACTACAAAAACGACATTAGTATTTCATTTTTTTCAACTTTAATATCAAATATTATTTGCATGACCAATGTTTGTTTTATAATTTGGTCAATTATTTCTAACTTCAACTTGAAATAGAGAATTAGAAACTGAAAAACGGGTTTTCGCGAGAATTTAAGGTAAAATAGAGGTTTTCACTCACAAAATTTTAAATTTTTTTTTCAAGTGAAATACATGTCCAGATAGATCCAATTTCAACTTCAACTTCAAATATTCTTTTATTTTTACTCCAACAAAATATTGTCTAAACACATGTTTAATTTTAAAACATTTAATAGAATAAGGTGTTAAACTTGTGTACCACCTTAGTGCTAGTCCTCTCAAGGTCGAAGAGAATCATTCTTTAACAAGAAAATGGTGGGTAGTCAAGTACTTATTCCTCATGCTTGTGATGTACTGCCAATTGACGATAGTGGCATAAGCTTTGACATACAGATTCCGATTGTGTCCTCCTTTGATCTGCTTATCAATTTCGGGTCGGGTCACTCTAGCCCATATAGCAAAAATATCAAATTTAATAAGCATACATTTGGCATTTAATTTGATCTTAACTTAATCTTTTGTGTTTAAAGTTGGATTTGATTTTAAAACATTATCTATAAATCTGAACTTTACTTTGTTTTCTAAAATATTGTGGAGGCTCGTTTAGATAAGTAAATCTGCCCACCGTAATAGTTGCAAATATAATCACCAACAATTTGGATTATTTATTGAAACATTAACTCAAATAGCCGTTCACCCAATTGTTTAAATTAAAAATAGCCAGTGAAAGTATAATACATGCATAATTTGTGTATTATATGTGTATAAATATTTATAAAATCAATATATAATGTGTAGATGGCTAGAAAAAGAAACAGTGAATATGATAGGCTATTTATGTAAAGATCCCTTATTTATTCTTGGTGATTGCATATTATATGTTACATATAAGTAGGGGTGGCAAAATGGTTAAAAGAAAACAGTTAACCACCCGTATTATTCACTAAAAAATGGGTTGGATAACGTACTTTTTAAAAATATGACAAATATGGATATGAACCATATTATCCATTTAAAAAATGGATAGCCGATGGGTCTAACTTTTACATTTGTAAAGCCTCAAATTGAGGGTTCCTCAAGTTAGGGAGGCTAAGAATTCTCCCAAAAGTGATCATATGCAAGAAGTCATGGATAATATGGTTACCCATATTATCCGCCGGTTAACCCGTTTTTTATCCGTATTAAATATGAGTGGGGTCGGATAATTTATTCGTTTTTTCATTACCCATTTTCGACCCAAACCATATCTAACCGGACCCGCCCGTTTTCCCCTCCTACATATGGGGGGGGGGGGGGGGGGTAGGGAATGACTGAGGAAATTACAAGGTGGGGAATCGAACCCTTATCAACAACATAAAAATTTAGGTAGCCAATCAACTGAACTAGTAAGATTCCCCAAACAAACAATTAGTTTTGATCTTAATATATATGGGACTTAAATTTAATCTTCATATTGAGTCATTAGTTTAGATTGTATCGTTACACTTGGTATTAGATTGAGAACTAGCTTAGTATATGTGAGTTGCACTGCTTCTACTGCTAAAACACCTAATGATCGTTGGATACTTTAGTATTTTAGATAAAAAAATTCAATGAAAAAGAAAGATTTTGTGCATCACACGCTAAAAAATTATAATAAGCCGAAGACCTCTAAAAAGAATCCATAATCATAAATTTGCTCTTTTATATAGAGTGTAGAGACAAATCTCTTTTTCAATACTAAGTGTTATGTCTCTAGAGATAAGCATATTAGCACCTAAGAGTCGAAGACAAGCATCTAAGAGCCTGTTTGGCTTAGCTGATTTAAAGTAGCTGATAAGCATAGGTGCTGAAAAGCACTTTTAAGTGCTGAGCTGATTTAAAAAATAAGCAGTTACGTGTTTGGATAAAAGTGCCGAAATTAATAATAAGCACCTAAAAAATTGGGTATACAAAGAGTTTTGTTTCAAAAAGAAGTATTTTAGGGATAGAATAGTAAATATTTTGGTCAAACCTAAAGTGCTTATAAGCTAAAATTTGATAAGTTGGGGGAGACCAACTTATGGCTTTTGGCTTATAAGCACTTAACTTATAAGCACTTTTAATTTTACCAAACGCGTAGATAAGCCAAAAAGTGCTTATAAGCCAATTTGACCAGCTTATAAGCTTAGCCAAACACCCTCTAAGTCTTCCAAAATATAAAAATTCAAAATTACACAAAATATCAATTCACAAAGAGGGACTAGAGTACAAATATGAACAATCCTTTTATTTTTGTACTATGTCGGGAATGACCAAATATTACTTGTAGTATTATCCACATGGTTAACAAGCTCAATATCGAATCACAAATGATAACACAAAATATTTCAAAGGTTCAATGACAAAGCGACTAGATTGAGCAACTTTGGAAGTGTCATATAATAAGATTGATTTATCCTTATAATTTATTTCAAGTTTAATCATCAACTCATATTTGAGAGCTCTTTCACTACTAAATAAATCATTATATTTGTCAAATCGACATCAAGCTTGTCAGTGCATTCAAGCATTAATAGCTTTCTGCACGTGATATGCACAAAGCTATTAGATGCACGCAACAAATTTCGAAGATGCAATATACTGTAACAAGATTGATTATTCTTCACTAGTATGTATAAACAGAATTATGCATCCCTAATCCTAATATCAAGTAGTTCGAGGGGTGTTATGTTTCTTCAGTTGATATTGTAAATAAAAACATTATTATTATGGTGAAAAAGTAAATCAAAAGTTCTCGACCTTACAATATAGTGATACGATAGGAATCTCGCCGGGGGCGGCTGAAGGGCCAAGCAAATAAAGCATTTACTTTAGGCCCCAAGCTCTTGGGGCCCCAAAAAATTAGTACTCATGTAGTTAATTTTTATCTTAATTTTTTAATAGGAAATATTGGATTTGGTAGTGAAAAGAGTGCAAAACTTTTATAAGGAAAGAAATGGCCAAAAAGGACTAGTTCTAAAAGGAGATACAGATATTACATTTCATTTTCATTTTTAAGGTCCTAGTTTCCTAATTTCTCTTTGTAATTATGCTTTTCTCTTCTTTTTATATATGCGCTACATATTTGTCAAACAGAAAAAATAAAGCACGTTGAATAACTTGAACTGCAATTCTATTTCATTCATTTGAAAGTTTTCAAGCATATCAAAGTAAACAAAGTAAAATTAACTTATTTTGCTATCAATTATCAAGTTATCAACTTCTAGTATCAGATTTTATTATTAAGACTTTTTGTTGTTTTTTTAATGTGATATTTTTATTTTCTATATGTCTATTTCATAGGTATATTCTATTCTTTTTTATATACTAAAGTTGAATTTAAATATGTGAATAAGAAAAACTGAATCACGTGCACCTCAAAAACTCAAAAAAAGAAAAGAAAAAGGAACTGAAATTTTGATATAATTACCACAAATGTGTTATTGGTAATTTTTTAACAAACATTAATAAAATACTAAATTAAAAAAATATAGACTGTATTTTTAAAATGAATATGTCCTTATTTATTTGAGTATGATAATGAATCCAAAAAGGAGAAGAAAATATAGATGTATATTAACCTTATTATCAATTAATAAATTATTATTAGAAAAAAGTTTGATTATATTTCCAATTTTGACCAAAAAAGCAAGAAAAATGTATTTAAGATGAAATTTATATAAATTCTCATCAGAAAAGGTTTAAGGCCTCATAAATAATTTTGGCTTTAGGCCACTATTGTGATTGAGCCGCCCTTGAATCTCGCACACATAGGCGGATCCATGATTTGATGGCTACGGGTGCCATTATAAAGGGCAGCCCAGTGCACTAAGCTCCCGTTATGCGCGGGGTCCGAGAAAGGCCGGACCACACAGATCTACGCATTTCTATAAGAGGCTATTTTTAATATAAATCTACCACTATCAAGAAGATTGAATTAGGGTATACATTTGATTGGTTCGCTCTTTCTTGACTTAATTCGGTTCGAATTATTGGTGCATAATTAAATATATGATAACCAAATGAAGATGTTTGGTCCTTTATCTGAAATCAAGGGAAAAATAACATTAGATGGTTAAAACGAAAAATGATTAAAATCATATTCAAATAAAAATTAATTTTGAGTTCTAGAAAATAAACAGAAGCAAATATATAATTCAAAAGATAAAAATGAGGTTGTACAAAAAGAATAAATACAAAGATGACGAAAATTAAAGAAATTAAGAAAAAGAGAAGAACTGAAAAAAGAAATGGAAAAAGGAAAGTAGGGCCAAGAGGAAAAGCATAATTGACTAGCCACTAATGAGTCTTGATCCTGCACGTGCTAGTTGGAAAGGTGGATCTCTAACCATGGCACCTCTTGGCCATTTTGTTATTTAGGGTGCCACTCGTTAAATATATACTTTTTTTCTGGAAGATAGTACTATATACATGTATTTTATCCGAACGTGCGGGTGGTGTACCACCCCTTCTCCTATACATGGATCCGCTTTAAAAAAAATTTTGCCTTCGAAAGAAGATATTAGTCGTAGAGAAAACGGAATTTCCACAATAAACATGCTCGCACACAATAAGTGTGCATTTAATTCTCACTGTTCTCCTTTCATCATCTACAATCTTGATCCCACAGTGTAATACAAAAATAAAAATCAAAGTTCTCGAGTTCAACTTTCCCTTTTTAAAGGTAAAAATAGCACGGGCTAGCCAGTTTTCGGACTGGTCATTCAGAAATAGCCAACGTTTGCAAAGTCATTGAAAAATAGCCACTATTTTGCTGCAACACGGATTGTTCCAACATAATATAATGGAGATCGGTGCACCTGTGTATGAACTTCTAGCATATTATGCTGGAACTCCAATACGCGGAAAGTTCCAGCATAATATACTGGAGATTGGAGCACCCTGTGTATGAACTTCCAGCATATTATGCTGGACCGTTATATTATACTGGAACTCAAGTATATTATACTAGAAGTTCAGTATATTATACTGGAATATACTGGAACTCCAATATAATATACTCGAGTTCCAGTATACTTATGCTGGAACTCATACTTATGCTGGAACTATAGTTCTAGTATATTATACTGGCATTCCAGTATATTATACTGAAGTATTTTCCGGATTTTGGATAGTGTTTTCGTTCAGATTTATCTTTATATGAAAAGTGGCTAAATTTCGATTACTTTTTAAATTGTGGCTATTTTTGCATGACCACTTGTAAATTTGGCTATTTTTGAATTTCTCCTAAAAGCCCACAATTTCTTAGATGGGCCAAATTGAAAACCAAAAAATTTATGGGCCCAGTCCAACAAAATTGAAACACCCTACAATTTTTTTCCATCTTATATGGAAATTAAGAAGAACCTTCTTTAATCCTTTTGTCGGGGAATGAAATTTCAGAAGTCCGGGTCTTTCCCCCTTTCCCTGAATTCTCACTCTCTTTCCCGCGACTCCCCAACTCTCTCTTCTGTGTCTATCTGTCAAATCATTCTCAACTGGGGTTTTCTCTCTCTCCATATTCATAATTCGGTTTTACTCCTTTTCATCCCAGGCGCGTGGCTCATACCGGTAAGCATATTTCTGTATGTGTAGATACTTGTGTGTGTACTGTTTCTCGATTTGTATTGTGATTCAGGGTTTTGGGTCACATGGGCTTTAGAAGTTTGAAGTATTTGGATTGTGTTCGCTGGCTTTTTTTTCCCTCTCAATAATAGAGTATGAACTCCGATTCTCTTAATTGAAGTCTTAGGGTTTAGGATATTTGTTGATCTGTTTTTTGGTGTTCGAATTCTAGATTTGTCTCAGTTCCTGATACTTTGACTAAGTAAGGGTCTCTATTAATTGCTTCCCTTTGTTCGTTTTTTGGTAAAATTTGAGCTGCTTGTGTTACTCTCACTGTCTGATACCTTATATTTTGCTCTGTCACATTTATGAAATATGCTCAGAAGTCGGGAATCTAGAAATAGACTTACCTCCAAACTTTAAGATACCATTTGAGTTAAGAAATCCATATGCGACATCTATTGTTATGTGTTTTGTTTATTTATATTTTACTTAATCGTTTTCCGTAGATTAGTTGAAATTGACTATTCTTTATTGCAGACTTTGATATCTTCATATAAGCTTCTGGTCTTTCTGTGGGTTTGATCTGCCACTAATCTCGCTCATAGCTGCTGCAAAAGCACATAAGTTCTAATTGAAGGTAAAGTTCCTTATCTAGAAGTAAAAATGTATTTTTCTATGCCTGTCTTGAGAAATGCAGCATGTCCTTTTTACCATTTAGTACTCTTGTTTTGCTTTGTGACAGTATATGTTATTTTGTCAATATCCACTTTGATTTCTGTTTATATGATGCACACTTTTTTTTTTTTTGGCGATATTGATGTTACTTTCCCTTTTTCTTGTTATAGAGTTGAGATGAAGAAGACAAGTTAGGAACTTATACTTATCACTTGGCCAGTTAATTTACTAAGTTCAATCTGTGATGGACTGCAACAAGGACGAGGCCCTAAAGG
Source organism: Nicotiana attenuata (assembly GCF_001879085.1). Taxonomy (NCBI): domain Eukaryota; kingdom Viridiplantae; phylum Streptophyta; class Magnoliopsida; order Solanales; family Solanaceae; genus Nicotiana; species Nicotiana attenuata. The sequence goes on along the minus strand of NW_017672755.1, from coordinate 150,580 downwards.
CCAAAGAACTTGCGGAGAAGAAATTGCTGAATAATGACTTTGAAGGGGCTAAAAAGGTTGCGGTGAAAGCCGAACGACTTTACCCTCAACTGGAGAACATTTCCCAGTTACTTGCTGTCTGTAATGTTCACTGTTCATCTCAAAACAAAGTAGTGGGATCAGAAAAGGACTGGTATGGGATTCTTCAAATTGATAAGTTTTCTGATGAAGTGACCATCAAGAAACAATATCGGAGACTTGCACTCGTGCTTCATCCTGACAAGAATAAGTTGCCTGGTGCAGAGGCAGCTTTCAAGCTAATTGTGGAAGCAAATATGGTTCTCTCTGACCCAGTTAAAAAGTCTTCATACGATAATAAGTGTAAAGTTCTATCCAAATCTTTCGTAGCAAAGCAACCACCTCATCAGGTTAATCGATATCCATTTGTCAGGCAAAACAATGTTCACAATGGTTTCAATGCTCCGTTCAATAATCTAAATCACCGTCAATCTACACAACCAGCTTCATCTGCAGTGCAGGAAACGTTCTGGACAGAGTGCCCCTCTTGCAAAGTTAGATACCAGTATTATAGTAATTATGTGAACAGTGCTCTGCGTTGTCAGAAATGCTCGAAGCCTTTTATAGCATTTGATATAGGTTCTCAAGGTGTCCCTCCTGGACCCAAATGGAGTCAGCCTGCATTTCAGGATGTGCCCCTTAAATCTAATCTCAACCAGTCTTTTGTGCAGAAAGAACTTCCTAACCAAGGAACCTCGAAAATGACTGCAGGAAGTGCTGGGTTTCCACCTACACGAACTGGACCCCAACAGGGTCCAGAGATATGCAGAGGAAAGACTGCTCCAGTGTTTGAGGATATGAGAACCAAACGGAAGGATGGAAAGCGAACAGGTGGTATGAGAGAAGGAGCTGCAATGCCAAAGGTGGATCGCAAAAGCAGGAAAAGGGGTCGGAAGCAGACAGTTGAATCGAGTGAAAGCTCTGATACTTCAACCAGTGTCGAGACAGAAGATGTGGAGATTGAAAATGGAAACAATCCACCTGCTGAACAAGGAACTGGACTTGATGCCTATGGCGCTAGGAGATCATCTCGGCATCGGCAGAATGTTTCATACAATGAAGGTGTAAGTGATGATGAGAATGATTTGGCAAGCCATCTGAAGAAGGCGCGGTCTAACCAGTCAGCTGGAGATAGTAAACCTCAGCAGAAAGAAGATGTTGGCGGTGATAATCAAAGACATGCATGTGCAACTAGGCCGTGCAGTAATTCTGTGGAAAGATTAAATCAAAATGGATTGGGCTGTCCTGAAAGGGATGTGCAAACCAACAATTTTAAAGTTGGGACTGTTAATGGACAGGCTTCCAGACCGCCATCAGGGGGTGCCAAAAATATTGAACTTCTCGTTGATTCTGATTCCGAACCAGATACCATTTCTGATAGTAATCCTGCACAGGTGTATGATTATCCTGATCCTGAATTCAGTGATTTTGACAAGCACAAAGCAGAAAATTGCTTTGCAATTGACCAAATCTGGGCTTGCTATGATACGGAGGATGGTATGCCAAGATTCTATGCCCACATTAGGAAGGTATCCAGTCCTGAATTTAATGTGATTTTCAGTTGGCTCGAGGCTCATCCAGAAGATCAAGGAGGCAGAGCTTGGGTCAGGGCAGAGTTGCCTGTTGGCTGTGGGAAATTTAAACGTGGGTGTACTGATTCCACTTCTGATCGACTTACATTTTCTCATCAAGTTCAGTGCGAAATGGGCAAGAGAGGTTTGTACGCTGTATATCCTAGGAAAGGGGAAACGTGGGCCCTTTTCAAGGATTGGGATATTTGTTGGAGCTCGGACCCAAAGAACCATAGGAAGTACAAGTATGAAATTGTGGAGATTCTTTCTGATTATGTTGGGGATGTTGGTGTCCAAGTTGGTTACTTAGATAAAGTGACTGGCTTTGTTAGCCTTTTCCAGCGAACAAGGATTACTGTATCTGGTACATTCTTTGTAAAGCCAAATGAACTTTACAAGTTCTCTCATCGAGTTCCCTCTTTCAAAATGACTGGAACTGAGCGAGAGGGTGTACCAGCGGGATCGTTTGAACTTGATCCTGCTTCCCTACCCCTTGATCCAGACGATATTTGGTACCCTGGCAAAGTTAAGGAAGAAAGCAGGACTTCAAATTCTCAACCTGTAGAAGTTTTGTTTGCTTTCCCCCCTGGAACTAGAGACAAATCCAGGACATCTGAGAATGCGACGATATCTCTGAAGTCCGGGGACTTGAAAGGCATCAATGCTACTGATGGTGAGTCTGCTAAGGTTCGAAAATCTCCTAGAGGAGTGAACATCTCGGAGAAAACGCAAAATAAGATGAGCTCTCTTTCTGCCAATGACAATCCTTCCACTGATTTTGACGATAATTGTATTAAAAAGAACTGTCATTCAAGTCCCAGCATACCAAGTCATTTGTCACGTCAAGCTGATGAAGAGTCGCATTCACGCACAAAGAGCTTTGGTCTCGGCAACTCCTCTGGAAGCTCCAAAAATCCAATAACTTTATCAGATGAAAAAGGTTCTGAAGAAGTTTTTTGTGATTTTAGGATGGACAGATCTATGGGGAAGTTTCAGGTAGATCAGGTATGGGCTCTTTATGGTCAAAATAGTACATTGCCAAAGACTTATGCTCAGATTAAGAAGATTGTTCCTTCCCCATTCAAATTGCATGTAGTCCTTCTTGAATCTAGTGCAGGGCGTAAAACTGCTCCTCTGACTGTTTGCGGAACATTCAAAGTGCAGAACGAAAAATGCCAAGTCTTTGATCCCAGTAGCTTCTCGCACGTGGTGAAAACAGTCTCTAATAATAGAAATAGGTTTGAAATCTACCCAAGAGAAGGAGAGATTTGGGCACTGTACAAGAACTGGAAAAAATCAGGTTTGGATCCAGACAAGTTTGAGTATGAGATAGTGGAGGTCATCGAGAATTCAAAAGACCGGATAAAAGTTTCATCCATGGCGCGTGTGAATGGTTTCAAGTCAGTCTTCAGGTCTCTAAGAAAACCAAGATTGAATCCTGCTATTCTAGAAATAAAAAAAGATGAGTTCGGGAGATTCTCTCATCAGATCCCTGCATTTCAGCTGACTGGGGAAAAAGGAGGGGCTTTAATAGGCTGCTGGGAGCTTGATCCTGCTTCAGTACCGTGTCCCTTATAAAGTGATGCCCCAATTATAGTGTGATGAGACTCAAATGTGAATTGGTTCTCCTGGATTTAGAGAGTCTTGGCAGTGAAATCTTCCTCTCTGTTGCCCCATATCATCAGTTCATTCCTCGATGGTTGCATGAGCTGTAGACATGACAGATTCTTCAGTCTTTTGCTTTACTTCACTCGAATTCATTGTTAGTGTAAATCTATCATCAGTTCATTCCTCGATGGTTGCATGAGCTGTAGACATGACAGATCTTCAGTCTTTTGCTTTACTTCTCGAATTCATTGTTAGTGTAAATCTTAAGAACGTTCACTACATTTAATAGGATAGTTGGCATTTCACGTGCACCAACTTTTAATTGCTGTATGTTTGCAGCAGCAGCTATTAATACAAATTGGTCCTTTGCTGTATGTCTGGTGAATGAATTTTATCACCGGATGGTTGCTGAAACATGTTGCGACTTGCGAGGATATTAGATGCACAACGTTGTCCTCTCAATGGCATTGTGGTTTATGTAATCCATCCTCATCTGCGAGGGGAACGGGCAACTTGAAAGTTTCAAACCTTGTTTTCAATGAGCTATTCTTTTGATAACTCTTCGTGATCATTCACCTTTCAGTTTTGAATCGGATGACTTTGTGACTAAAGAGTTCAGCAATATAAAAAGAAAAAAATGCATGAAACTAAAAATTCCAACGTGAGCCTGTTAATCATAATGTATTTTTAACTGGAACTCGGATATAACTATTCCTTTAAATGATTGGAGCTAAAGTTAAAAAAGACTCAATTCCACTGTATCCCCATCTCTGCAAAATAAGTTTAGTATTGGTTTGACGATGTCGTACGTATATTTTTAGAAAAATGTCAATTTGTTGTTTCACCAAATTGGGCAATACAAGAGAAATGAGGACGGATCCGATGTTGCTACGGAAAGGATGGAGAACTTATCCAACACTTGAAAACGATATTGGAGTTGTAGTTTAATGTTGCAATGTTATTTCATATGAAGTACATATATTTAGAGAAATCATACAGTAACATCAACTAATTTGGAATCGAAACCTTTGTTGATTGTTTGCTTGAAATATTCTCCACCTCGTCCCATATAAATAACTTTCTCTACTCTTTCTAATTTGGTCCTGATCAAATTTGGATCAAGCACTCATTGATCAAAGGAAGGAGATGATGAAGAACAGAGAGAAAAATGAGCAGGAGAAATGAGCTGCTTTCTTATTGGATTAATTAAGCTACAAATGCATTGTATAGCTAATATATACAACTAACCGCTAACTGCTTCTTGAACTTAACAATTATGTACAATTGTCACTACTAACTAACCAACTGCTAACTTCCTAACTAACAACTCTCACACTTCAATACCCTCCCTCAAGCTGATGGTTGAAATATGTTCTTCAACCCCAGCTTGGATACAAGATAGTCATGCTGCAGCTTCCCTAAGCTTTTAGTCAGAAGGTTAACTTGCTGCTCTTTGGCAGGCACATTATGTGTTTTGATCATTCCTTGAAATATTTTCTCCCGGACAAAGTGACAATCAATGTCAATATGTTTTGTTCTTTCACGGAATATAGGATTGTGCTGCAATCTGAATGGCATCTTTGATGTCACAGTAAAGATCTATAGACCATTGAACAGTTACTCCTAGCTCCTTGTACAACCCAGTCAGCCAGGTTAGTCTGCAACAGTTGAAGGCTTGCTTCTAAACTCTGCTTCAGCTGAACTTCTAGCAACAATGTCTTGCTTCTTAGACTACCAGGATACTAGAGCATTGCCAAACTTCACTAGATAGCCAGTGACATACCTTCTAGTTTGTAGGCATCCTCCCTAGTCTGAGTCTCATAAAGCTCGTAGTTTGTCTGATTCTTCAACAGGCATTACCAGGCCAAGTCCATGTGCAACTTTAATATATCTTACTACTCTTAGAGCAGCTTCCATGTATGACTGCGTGGGCTTATGCATAAACTGAAAGCACTTGCATTACAAAGGCAATATCAACTCCGTTCATTGTCAAATACAATAGTCTGCCAACAAGCCTTTGATACGAACCTACATCAGTGAATAACTTGTCCTCAGTGTTCTCATTTTCATTGACAAATGAATCACACTCAACAGAAGTCAACTTCACATTAGTTTCCAGTGGTGTACCAGTAGGCTTAACACCTCCAAGTCCCATTTCTACAAGTAGTTCTAGGGCATACTTTCTTTGACTCATGACAGTCCCTTTGTCTGGCAAATTCTATGCAAGGGAACACTTAAGCTCTCCCAAGCCCTTCATTTTGAACTTCAGCTTCAAATCATTTCTTGTCTTCAATATTAACTCATTACAGCTTCCAGTCACTAGGTGATCATCTACATAGATCAACACTACAACCAACTTATTATGTATGTGCTTTGTGAACATGGAATAGTCAAAATAGCTTTGAGTAAAGCCTAGTTATAGTAGTGTATCAGTCAGCTTCTTATTCCACTGTCTTGGAGCCTGCTTAAGTCCATATAGAGACTTATGTAGGTTGCAGACTCTATGATTCCATCCCTGGCTAGCAAACCCCTGAGGGATATCCATATACGCCTGCTCTAGAAGATCTCCTTGTAGAAATGCATTGTGTACATCCATTTGAAATATAGGCCAGTGCTTAGCAGCATAAAAACAACCACAGACCTAACAATCACCATTTTTGCCACAGGTGAAAAAGTTTCAGTGTAATCTAGGCCTTCTTGTTGACTGTACCCCTTGTCCACAAGTCTGTCTTTGTATCTCTCTACTGCTTCTGAGGCTGTGTACTTGACCTTGAACACCCATTTACTGCCAATGGGAACCTTGCGAGTAGGTATATCAACAATACTCCATGTCTTATTTTCCTATAAAGCTGCAATCTCAGATTTCATAGCTACAATCTAGTTGAGATTTTTGAGTGCTTCAAGATAGGTTTTAGGCTCCTCAAAAGAGGAGTAAGTAGCTAGTGCAGTACTGAATGAAGCAGAAATATGATCATAGCTTATATAGTTGGACATAGGGTAGCAACAATTCGCATTCCCTTTGCCTTGAGTAATATAGTCTTTCAGCCAAAGAGGTGGCTTGCTAACACTTTCTGACTGTGTCTGATTAAGGTTGTGTATGGAGCATTATGCACTGTTCCATTGGGCACTGCATCCATAAAAGCAGCTGGTGAACTTTCATCAGAAGAGACATGCATGTCTGAAGGGGTAATGACTTCTTCATTGATTGCTATGGTAGGAGGTGTAACTGGATTAGGGATATCTGGCATGTGCTCTGAAGTAGGAATAGCAGAGAAGTCTAGTACAGAAAATAAGGAAGTAACTACAGTGTCCAAGTATTGAAAAGAAAAAATATCTTCCTTGAACACCACATCTCTACTGACTAAGAAGCTCCTTGAGTGAATAATGTACATCTTATACACCTTCTATGTCATAGAGTAGCCAAGAAACACAGCAGGGACTTCGCTAGGAGAGAATTTATCTGCCTTCCTCAGATCAGTAACATACCCCAGGCAGCTAAACACCTTTAGATGATCTAAATTGGAGGCTTACTATGCAGCATTTCAAAAGGAATTTTAGTTTTATCTTTAAGGGCTGAGATAGGCAGCCTGTTAATAAGATATACTGCTGTGAGCACACACTCACCCCAAAATATAAGTGGAATTTCTGCTTGAAACCTCAAGGTTCTAGCTACATTTAGAATGTGCCCGTGCCTCCTTTCTACAACTCCATTTTGCTGTGGAGTGTATGTGCAAGAGATTTAATGAACTATGCTTAGACTTTGTAGTAGGTCTGTCATCTGAGAGTTAAAAAAACTCACAAACATTGTCAGTTCTTAGAAACTTTACTGTAGAGGAGTATACATTCTCAACCGTAAGAAGGAAATTTCTATGAGCAACAATGACTTCAGCTATAGAAGGTGAGAGAAAAATCCAGATATACCTGGAATGATCGTCTACCAGAGTTTAGAAAGTACCTTTTTCCATCATGAGTAGGTACTCTATATGGCCCCCAGACACCACCATGAACTGCTTGAAAGCAACTAGTAGAAATAGTAGTACTTAAAGGAAATGGTAGCCTTGTTTGTTTAGCCAAAGGGCATACTGTACAATATTTATCAGAATCTGCACTTTCAATAGTGCAAAACACAGGTAATTTATTTAGAACATCAAATGGCACATGGCCTAGTCTTTTATGCCACAAGGCTACATTTATTCTACCATCCATCTCTTTTATTGTATTTACAGCAAGTGATGTTGAAATGTCCCTTCCTAAACTGTCCACAAACTGCAGTCTACTATTAGAAGTGAGCACATATAGTCCACTATCTTTCTTACCAATCCCCTTCACACCACTGAATAGATCCTAAAAAATACAGAAATCAAGAAAGAAACAGACTGCACACTTCAACTCTTTTGTTATCTTTGATATTGATAGTAAGTTGTACTTGAACTCTGGGATATGCATGACATTAGTTATCATCTGTCCTAGGAAGGTATAAGCAGTTCCTATGTGCTTAAAAGTGGCTAAACTTCCAATAGATAGGAGCATTTTTCCTTCTCTAAACTTATCACAGGGTTTAGAGTCAGTCAATTAATTCAGACTTCTAACCATATGATTAGAGGCTCCTGAGTCTATTATCCATTTAGTGAATTAAACAGCCTCATCAGTGACATCAATAACATTTGAGCATCATTGTCCATACCTGCTGCCATAGTTGCTTCATTGCTTTCACTTCCCTTTCCTAGGAGCTGAAGAATCTGCGAGTATTGTTCTGGTGTGAAGTGAGGCACTACCACTGAGTTACTCTAATTCTGACTATAAGATGCCTCTCCAACAGTTGAGGTGCTTCTTGCAAAGTTAGCTGTAGTACCTCCAAAGTTTCCTCCTGTTGGACCAAGGTTTGAAGCTTTAACTGTATTCCCAGCATGCACACCTTGACTGTCTTTTGCAAAGTTCCCTGCAGGGTTGTACTTCTTCTTTGACTTGAAATATGGTAGGTAGCCATTTAGCTTGTAACAAGTCTCTCTAGTGTGACCTTTGAAGTTACAATAGTCAAAATACAGAGTGTTTTTCTTGTCCTGAAATTATTCATCGAGTTAGGACCTCTTTTGCTGGTGAACAAGGTTATGTTCCCAGGGTTGTAAGCTCCACTATTGCCACTGCTGAAGAGAGCTAAGTTCTCTTGATTGTCAACAACATATGTAGAGGTTTCTAATGATTGTCTGCTCTCATCTGAGATGATCATAGCATAGGCTTTGCTTATGGTAAGAGTTGGGGACATCATCATAATCTGATTACTGGACTGGGCATATGACTCATTTACTCCCATAAGAAACTCCAAAAGTCTATGTGATTCATCATATTTTTTTGACTCCTCACAACCACACCCAGGACAAGGCATTAATCCATCAAATTCTGCCCAAAGCTCCTTCAATTTTGAGAAATAGCTGAACACAGAGGAGATTCATTGAGACAAGCTGGCTATCTGTCTATGTAGGAACAGAACTCTAGATCTATTTACCTTGTCAAAACTCTCCTTAAGGCCTGTACAAAATTTATGAGCACTCCTAGCATAAACCATTCCACTTACCAGTTCGTTACTAACAAAATTCATTATCAATTAGAGTGATATTGTATTACATTTCTCCCACAAGTCATGCAGTGATGGATCAAATTTTGACTTAGGATATCTACCATCAACGAATCCTAATTTATTTTTTCTAGTAAATAAATTCGCATATAGTTACTCTATAGAGCATAGTTTTCAGAACCAGTGAGTTTGATCGAGATTAAAGAGCTACCTGGAGTGTTACAAGGTTGTAGAAATAGTGGCTGATGTTGGTCCACTGTTGGAATTGGTGCGGTGACTCGATCAACTGTTGGTGCAGAGCTGGTATCCAATCAAATGCCTTTATTCAAGCCAGAGCTACTGTCTCCTACCGCCATTGATGAAGAATTCTGAAGTTCGAATAAGAGAGAAAATATGAATCAATAAATTCAATAGCTCAACCCTAGAATTGAGGAATTGAGAACAACTGAACAACAAACTCGACAAAGACACTTGAATCCAGCGCGAGGAAGCAGAAACAAAGCTCGGATCTATATCACAAGCTCTGATACCATGATCAAATCTTGATCAAGCACTCATTGATCAAAGGAAGAAGATGATGAAAAACAGAGAGAAAAATGAGCAGGAGAAACAAGCTGCTTTCTCATTGAATTAATTGAGCTACAAATGCAATGTATGACTAATATATACAACTAACCACTTACTGCTTCTTTAACTTAACAGTTGTGTACAACTGTTACTACTAACTAACTTCTTAACTAACAACTCTCACTCTTCAACAGGTCCAAAATAAGTAATTTATTTTGACAAGTGAGGCTTGCTCAGTTGGTAAAAGCAACTCCTGCCATGACCGTTAGGTCCTTGGTTCGAGTCACGCTGGAGGGGAAGTGTCAAAACACTATAGATCCTCCTAATTTGGGAGGGGTTTAAAAAAAATTAATTTGTTTAAAAAGTAATTGAGGTATTAATGATTTAGTTTCAAAATTATCCTTTTCTAATAAATAATTGAACTAAATTTTAGAAGTCTTTCAACGCTTTTTTACATTTTCCTATGGATAGATTAAAGAGGAGAGAGAAGTGATCTGTCAGTCAAGTAGTTTTCTGAAATGTCATTAAGTGACTTTGTTAAAGGATCTGTAAGGAAAGTTATTTAACTTTTGCTTTTCTCCAACTTGCAACTTCATTGTGCTAATTGTGTACATGTGATGTGCTAACAAAAATTGGCGAAAAACTAACTAATCATTTGTATGGCTTAAAATCAAACACTTTTGGACATACCTATGTGTCTTTCTTTTTAATTATTTGTCTACTCCATAATTGAAGTAAAAAATGGTAGAGTACAAAATAGTACAAGGTCGTTTGGTACAATGATGGAATATCCAAGTATATCTTATGAGGTGCAATATTTCATGGAATTAATTATCTCACATTCTATATGTAATAGCTAATCTCACTATCTTTGGGGTCGTTTGATTGGGATACAAGCTTTCATGAGATTAACTATCTCGGAATTAGTTATCCCATAATTATATTCCACCCTCCTATAGGGATAAATATAACACTATAATTCTGAGATTAGTTATATCGCAATTTCATCCAAACCAAACGTGAAGTAAACTCATCTCAAATTTATTTTCGGGATTTGTTATCCTTTATCCCTCTTACCAAATGAGAGTCGGTAGGATGCATTAGATAAAATGATGCATGCATTAGCTCTGTGTATTAATAATACCTTATTTAGTTTATGCAAGCATTAGTTATGCATCATATTTGATATTATCATATGCATAATTAATGCATAGGAAACCATGACATTAACAATGCAATGGGTTTTAATGCCTGCATTAGCTTAGTTAAGACAAAATTGCCCTTCAAAAATTTATACTTGATTAAAATATGTTATTATATTAATGCAAGTTTGATGTAAAGTGTGATACTGAAACTGCTCCCGCTATTTATATTTATACTCCGCTAATTTCTTCATTATAAATTTATAAATATGTACTCTACTACTACGTACTGGAATGCACTTATTATCAACTCATTTTCCTTTTATTTTTTTAATTCAAGCTTTCTTTGCCTGATAATATAAGAAAGTGCAAAAATAAAATTATATCCCTAGTAGATAAATAATACTTAGCATATTTTTAAAAAAAATAAATATTCAGTTCTATACTATAATAGGTAGATAAATCAAATAATTTTTTAAAACCTTTTTCATATAAAAATATTCCTCAACATATGTTTCTTTTAAAAAGATAAAATGATGGACTCGTTATAAGGATATTTTTGTAAACAAACATTTCTTTTAGAAATTGCGCAATGCTTTAATACATCAATAAGAAATATGTCAGCATAACTAATACGAACATTACTAATATACATTATTCAATATTATTCTTATGCACCGTACCAAACAACCCCTAATAGTATTAGTTATGTTAGGATCGGAAAATCGGATAGTGCAAAATTTAGCCAAACAATATTATAATGACAATAACAAAGATAATAACGATAATTAAATCATATAAAGAAGACACAAAATTAATGTGGTTCGGTCAAAGTGACCTACGTCCACAAGCGGAGATGAACAAATTCACTATAGCAACAAGAGTACAAAAGAGCGTAAAATTAGAGTAAATACTCTAATTAAACACAAATACCCCCGAGAGAATAACCTCACAAGATCAATCCAAAGAAAGGGGATCGCGCAGGTGTTTTCCAACACCAACTCTCAAGAAAAGAGGAGAGGAAGAAACAAGAAATGAAGACTCAAGTCTTGTTGGTATGTTTAAAATGAACTAATGGTCTTTTCTTTTATAGGCAAATAGCCTCCAAGCTGTAAAAGAAAAGATACAACTTGTGCAAATGATATCCACCACATAATGCAATATTTTTGGGAAATATTGCCAAAAAGGTCTACTTTGCAAATAGGCTTATGCTTATGTGAGATAGACTCCACTAGCCAAAATATTGGCCATATTACAAATCTCCACATTGGCCTAATTTTAGCTGATACAGTAAATTTGCTCCACCCTTTCTGCAAAAGCTCATATGGGCTAAATCATTCTTCATAAATAGCAATGAAGTTCAAGAGCTTGGACTTGCCAACTGGAAGAGGCTTTGTGAACATGTCAGCAAGATTGTCTCTAGTGTTGATCTTCTAAACATAGACCTTTCCATCAGCAATGGTTTCCTGGATAAAATGATACTTGATGTCAATGCATCGTCATCTCAGTATATATTTGGTCTTTAGTCAAGTGAATGGCACTTTGACTATTAAAAATAATAATAATACCACCTTAGTGTAAACTGAGTTCAGCAAATAGACCCCTCAACCATAAGGCTTTTTTGATAGCCTCGGTCACTACCATATATTCTGCTTCAGTAGTAGATAAAGCTACTACATATTGTAATGTAGCTTTCGAGCTGATAGAACCACCAATGCAAAATACATAGCATGTTAGTAATCTTCTTTTGTCAAGATCACCTGCATAATCTGAGTCTACAAAACCAACCAAAGAGTTAGTATTTCTCTCAAACTCCAAACATGTGTTTGAAGTACCTTGCAAGTATCTCAGAATCCATTTCATAGCCTAACAATATGCTTTACCGGGGCAAGCCATATATCGGCTCACTACACTTACTGCCTGGGAAATATCTAGACGTGTGCACACCATTGCATACATAATACTGCTGACAACACTGGAATAAGGTACATGTGCCATATACCTCTCTTCTTCCTCTAACTGCGGTGACTGAGCATCTGATAACGTAAAATGAGCAGCAAGAGGGGTAGTAGTTGGTTTAGCATCTTTCATGCCAAACTTCTCCAAAACTTTCTCCAAGTACTTCTTCTGGGTCAAAAATAGCCTGTTGGTTCCTCGGTTTCTTTTGATCTCCATGCCAAGAATTTTCTTAGCTGCTCCTGAATCTTTCATCTCAAATACACTTTAAGATGACTTTTTAAATTGTGAATTTCTGTTAAATCCTTAACAACAATGAGCATGTCATCAACATATAGTAATAAGTACACAATTGAACCATCATTTAACTTTCGGAAGAAAACACAACTATCATACATGCTCCTCGAATAACCATGACCCAACATATAGAAATCAAACCTTTTGTACCATTGTCTTGGAGACTTCTTTAATCTGTACAAGGATTTCTTCAACAAGCAAACTGATTTTCTTTTCCTTCAATTTCAAATCCTTCGGGTTGATGCATGTATATTTGTTCCTCAAATTCTCCATGTAAGAAAGTTGTCTTAACATCAAGCTTTCTAATTCCAAATCATACATGGCAACTAAGGCATGCAAGACACGAATAAAGCTATGTTTAAAAACATGTGAGAAAATATCATTAAAATCAACTCCTTGTATCTGACTATAGTCCTTTACAACTAATCGTACCTTATACCTCGCATCTTCAACCCCTGGAATGCCATCTTTTTTCTTGAAGACTCATTTGCAACTAACAATTCTCTTTCCTGATGGCAGCTTCACAAGAGACCAAGTACCATTCTTATGGAGAGACTTTATTTCTTCATTCATTGCAATCAGCCACTTGGCTGAATCAGCACCAGAAACTGCTTTTGAATATTTTGATGGTTCTCCAATTTCTTCAAGTTTCTGTGCAACTAAAAAAGCAAATGCAACATAATCACCAAACCTTAATGGTTATTTACTTTCTCTTCTTGGTCTATGTTTGGCTATAGAATACTCCTCTTCTGCCTGTTCAAGTTCATGAGTCTCAACTTCAGGATTTCGACTTCTGGCTCAACTTTAAGAGTTTCAACTATATTTTTCTCCAAAGTTGGTGAACTTGGCTCAAAAGGAATGCCAATCTCAACCTCCATCTGCTTCTGTGTGCTCTTCCCTGTATCTGTATTACAAGAATTAGAAGACTCTTTTCTGGAATTTAACATAGAGGATTCATTAAAGGTTCCATCTCTGCTAATTATAAATTTTGGTGTCCTGGGATCAGGATACCATAGTCGGTATACGTTCACCCCAGGTTCATACCCAAGGAAAATGCACTTTTTAGCCAATTGCTCTAAGTTTTCATCATTTACATGCATGTATGCAGGGCACCAAATATCTTTAAATCAGAATAATTAACAGGAATACCTGACCACATTTCCTCTGGAGTCTTGAAGTTCAAGGGTGCAGAAGGAGCACGGTTGACAATATAACAAGCTGTAGAGATGGCTTCTGCCCAAAAGGCGTTTGTCAACCCAACATTTAAAATCATGCAGCGAGCCCTTTCCAAATGAGTTCTATTCATACTTTCTGCCACACCATTTTGTTGAGGTGTCATTCTCACAGTGCGGTGTCGAGCAATTCCTTCATTCTTGCAAAATTAGCTGAATTCACCATTACAAAATTCCAAGTCATTATTTGTTTTAAGCCGCTTAACCTGTTTTCCTGTTTGCTTCTCAATCAAAACTTTCCATTGTTTGAAAGTTAAGAAAACATCACTTTTATTTTTCAGAAAATAAACCCAAAAATTTCTTTGAATAATCATCGATGAAAGTTAACATATATTTGGCACTATCTTTTGATGGGGTACGTGAAGGACCCCAAAGATCCGAATGAATTTAATTCAAAGTACCTTTTGTTCTATGAATTGCTTGAGATTTGAAACTGACTCTTTTCTGCTTTCCGAACACAAAATGTTCACAGAAATCTATATTTCCGGTACTTTGGCCACATAAGAGACCTCTTTGCTGAGGATGGAAAGACCTTTTTCACTCATATGCCCCAATCGCATATCCCACAATTTGGTGATGTCAGAATCAGATTTATCTGATGTTGAAAATGTAGCAGCACCTGTAATAGTAGATCTCAATAGAGTATACAACATACTAGATCTGTGTGATTTCATGATCACAAGAGCACTATGAGAAACTTTCAAAATTCCACCTTCACCTGTGTACTTGCACCCAAGAGATTCTCGAGTGCCCAAATAGATGAGATTTTTCTTCAAGTCAAGAACGTGTCTAACATCGGTGAGAGTTCTCACCACACCATCATGCATTTTGATTCGGACAGTATCTTTTCCAATAACTTTGCAGGCAGCATACCCATCAAGACAACTCCACCTCTAATAGATTCATATATGGTAAATAAATCCCGATTGGGACACATATGATAAGAACAACCCGAAACTAAAACCCACTCATTGTTAGATTTGAAACTATTATTAGTTGCTAAAAAATAGTCCCTTCAGTCTCATCAGCAGCTACACTTGCTTCGGCGGTGTCAATATTTTTGTGCTCACTTTTCTTTCTGTATGCTTTTTTTAATTTTTCAATTTAAAGCATTCATAATAATGTGACCTTTCTTATGCCAGTATTTCCAAATGACATTTCTGTATCTGGACTTTGACCTTGATTTAGCTCTCTCACTACTTGAATCTTTTTTTATTGGATCTACCTCTTATGAACAAGCCTTTCCCTTGGTTCCCACTAGTTTCCCCAGTAATATCTCTATCTATTTGTTATTTTGATTTCAGAATAGATTTGATATCTTTATAAGAGATATTATCTTTTTCATAAAGCATAGAATCTCTTATATGTTTAAACGACTGGGGTAAGGAAATAAGCAATAACACAACTTGATCCTCATCTTTGATTTCAGCATCTATGTTACTTAAATCCATAAGAAGAGAGTCAAAAGTATCAAGATGTGTAAGTATAGAGGTACCTTCAGCCATACGAAACGTGTAGAATTTTTGCTTTAGATAAAACTTGTTTTCTACTGTTCTTTTCATATACAGGATTTTTAGCTTCCCATATGCCTTTGGTTGAGCTTTCTATAGCAACTTCACGCAAAACCTCATTTGAGAGATTTAAAATAATACCTGCATTTGCCTTTTTGTCAATAACGTCAAATTCTTCGTCTGTCACTTTATCCGACTTCTTCTCCTTTCCTTGCAGTGCCAAATCTAAGTCATCCTGAATTAGGATAGCTTCCATCTTTAATTTTAATGTTCTGAAGTTTGCACTTCGATCAAATTTCTCAACATAAGTCTTTGTTAGAATCATATTGACTACTGAAACAAACCGGGTTAGATCTGGCTCTGATAGCAATTTGTTAGGATCGAAAAATCAGATAGTGCGAAATTTAGCCAAACAATGTTATAATGACATTAACAAAGACAATGCAAGTTGATAACAATGACAATTAAAGCTTATAAAGAAGACAAATTTAACGCGGTTCAGTCAAAGTGATCTACGTCCACAAGCGGAGATGAGCAAATTCACTATAGCAACAAGAGTGCAAAAGAGAGTAAAATTAGAGTAAATACTCTAATTAATCCCAAATACCCCCGAGAGAATAACCTCACAAGATCACTTCAAAGAAAGAGGATCACACAAGTGTTTCTCAACTCTCAATAAAGGAGGAGAGGAAGAAACAAGAAATAAAGACTCAAGTCTTATTGGTGTGTTTAAAATAAACTAATGGTCTTTCCTTTTATAGGCAAATGACCTCCAAGCTGTAAAGAAAAAATACAATTTGTGCAAATGATATCCACCACACACTATAATATTTTTGGATCCTAAAGAATATTGTCGACAAGGTCTACTTTGCAAATATGCTTATGCTTGTGTGAGTTGAACTCCACTAGCCAAAATATTGACCATATTACAAATTACTTAAGCAAAACATCGTCCCCCCCCCCCCCCAACCCCCAATTCTTTTTAAACCTTTTTACTCAAACATTCTGCAGTTTATCTCCTCTCTTTGCATCAAATCAACTAAATATGCATGAGATACGTTTGCTACAAGAGAGATGCTTGCTGAACGTAGCTGCCGCACTGTCATTAGTAGAGTGGTAATGATGATATTGTATCTGCTGATTTGAATCTTTTCCGTCTAATTGTGCACTTACGTTATTCTACTGGTTATTGATAAGACACCTCATATTTTAGAGGTGGTAGGATCTCTCAAAGGAAAATGTTTCAATAATTTTTTTCCTTTCTGTCAAATATTATTTCACCCCAATACTATTAACTTCTTTCTTAGTTGGCTTTTGCTTCAAAATATTGCAGAAAAGCTTCGGCAAAATTTTTGTAGTGTTTGGTTAAAACATAAATATGTACAAATCAAAATAAAGTTTTACTGAAATAACTATCCCCATTTTGAAGAGCTCATTATTTTCAAATGTTACTGCTTTTTCTGGTGGTTAGCCATTTGTATACGGGTAAAATCGAGCTCATGGTACACCCCGACTTCCGATAAGATAAATCGATCTAGAGACACGATGACAAGGGTCCGGAATCGAGGCAAGGGTTTCACCGAATCAGAGTCCGGGGGCATGACGCCCACTATCGAGAGTATCGGGGCAATGATCCGGGATCGATCCAAATCCCAAAAAACTTCGGAGAACGTTGTCAGCAACCAAGCATGAACAACAGAAGGCCGTAATATCCATGACCGACTGGATATCACGACGTGGATCTCGGTACGTATCGATAGAGAATCGGTGATTAGTTAAACAGAAGATTTTTTTACCTTTTATAGAATTGTACGCAGGGTAATACTCTCCTACTATATAAAAGGGAGTCTGATTATTCATGGAACACATTGTAACGCACGCATACCAAGGTAATATACTATTATTTTCTCTGCTATTAAAAGATATTATTCTTGTTCATAGGATCAAGGGTGGATATTCATTGAGGCTGGAATCATCCCCCTCACGTGGTTTGAATTTTCTATATCTTTATTTATTAATCTAACGCAACTTATCGTTTGTATCGAATTAATCCATGTATCCCTAAAACCACTTACAAATTCATTGTTATCCATTTTTTAGGGTAAATTATTTGTCGCCCACCGTCGGGCTAAGGATAATAGTGGGAATTTGGTACAAATTTATAACACATCCTATTTCACACTTGTTCTTTGAAGTGTCATTAATTTCAGGTCAAAGTTTAAAATGTCGAACTCCCAATATGCCCCTCTAAACATGGATACTGAGTCCGACCACCATGGAGAGAACAACAATATGGTACCTAGTAACGAGGTGCCCCCTGCCGATCCCAACAGAGTTCTGGCCGCAAACCCGATCGACGCCAACTCACATGTGGCCATCAATGCAAATTTGCCTACTGATCATGAGAATAACGTCCGTGGGGGAGTCCGATTGGTATCCCAAAATAGATACGACGGTGAAGGAGATGTGGATCAACTTGCTGGTGATCTTCGAAATGCTACAGGCTCAACAGGCAGCGATAGTCCAATTGCAGAACCAAAGCCGCGCTCCTAGTAGAGTTGAGCCCGAAGCATCCCGGGAAAACACTCGCGGAAATGAACCAGCCATAGATAAGCCAAGAGAAGCTGAATTCGGGACCAACCCTGAGACAATAAAGATGCTCGACAAATTGACAAAACGGGTAGAAACGGGAGAAAAGAAAATCGAAGCTCACGACAAAAAGTTGGAGACCGACAACTCCAGGGTCGACGACCAAATCCCAGGAGCACCACCATACTAAAAGGTGTAGATTCCAAAAATTTTGTTCAAAAACCTTTCCTTTCGAGAGCATCTCTGAAGCTGATGCCAAAGAAGTTCCGCATTCCCCGAAATTCCTTAGTACAGCGGAAGAACTGACCCAAATGAACATGTGGCCTCTTACACGCGCCATCAAGGGGAACGACTTGGAAGATGATGAGATTGAATCTGTCATGCTAAAAAAGTTCGGGGAGACCTTGTCAAAAGGAGCTATGATAAGGTATGACAACTTACCCCCAAATTTTATTGACTCATTTGCTATGCTTGTAGATGTTTTTGTAAAAGCGCACGCCGGAGCCATCAAGGTCGGGACCACTAAGTCAGACCTTTTTCAAGGTAAAACAAAGAGATAACGAGATGCTCAGGGAGTTTATGTCAAGGTTTCAAATGGAATGGATGGACCTGGCACCGGTGGCAGACGATTGGGCCGTTCAGGCCTTCACCCAAGGACTCAATACTCGAAACTCATTGGCTTCGCACCAGTTGAAGCAAAATCCGATAGAATATCCAGCTGTAACTTGGTCCGACGTGCATAACCGGTATCAATAAAAAATTATGGTCGAAGATGATCAGCTTGGGGCCCCTTCCGGGTATGTTTATCCAATCAGAACTAGTGACAAATCCAAAAGAGACATTAATCGTGAACCAAGATCGAATAGAGATCAGTATCAACCATACAACAGTGATCGAAGGGGAAATGGGTCTGGACGAAACCCTCTGAGCAGTGAAAAGAAAAGCGATCGAGGTCAAAATAACCGGGGACTCATGAGCAAAAGCGGTTTCGATAGGCCCATCGGGCCTAAGGAAGCACTGAGATTATCGGAGTACAACTTCAATGTCGATGTTGCCGCCATCGTATCTGACATCGGGCGTATCAAAGCCACCAAATGGCCTCGACCTTTACAGTCCGATCCTGCCCAAAGGGACCCCAACCTAATGTGTAAATGTCACGCCCCAAAATTCGAGGAGCGCGACCGGCGCTCAACCGAGTAAACCCGACTGAGCAAGCCTGATAGGTTTCATTCTACCCAAACTAATTCACGAATAAAGAGAAGATGAACTCCATTAATCATACTTTGTACATATATCATTAACGACTTCCATTTCGTTTCCATTAGCAACTTCATTCATAATTTTCAAAAATATTACAAGTTTTTTACATCTTTGCCAAACATCAATATTTCTACTTTAATTCCAATACCCGACACTACCCACAACCTGTCTACGGAGCTTCTAAACACAACTGAAGAGTAATGTAATATGGAAATGCCGGTAACAAGGCTCCGGCTATACCTCAAATACAAAGTACATGATAAACATTATAATTAGCCTACATGGCACCACGAAATCCTAAATTTACTTAGCGAAATTTTCCGGGGCCTTCCTGTAAGTATCATGACACTCACGGCCACATAACTGAAGAGTGCCGACAACTGAGAGAGGAAGTAGCTCGGTTATTCAACAACGGACACTTCCGAGAGTTCCTGAGCGATCGAGCCAAAAATCATTTTAGGAATAGGGACTCCAGTAAGCAGATCGAGCAGGAGGAACCTCAGCACGTCATTAGCATGATCATCGGTGGAGTTGATGTCCCCCAAGGACCGATGTTAAAGCGCACCAAAGTGTCCGTCATAAGGGAAAAATGGACTCGAGATTACGTGCCAGACGGAAGCATATCCTTCAACGTTGAGGACGCTGAAGGCATCATGCAACCACACAATGGTGCACCGGTAATATCTATACTCATAAATAAATCTCGAGTTAAGCTTGTGTTAATTGATCCAGGTAGCTCGGCCAATATCATCCGATCGAGGGTCGTAGAGCAGCTGGGTCTACAAGACCAAATTGTGCCTGCAATCCAAGTTTTAAATGGATTCAACATGGCATCTGAGACCACTAAAAGGGAGATAACCTTACCGGTAAACACCGCCGGAACCATTCAGTAAATAAAGTTCTACGTAATCGAAGGAGATATGAGATACAATGCTCTGTTCGGGAGGCCATGGATTCACAACATGAGGGAAGTACCCTCGACACTACACCAGGCGTTGAAATTCCCAACACCAGGAGGGGTTAAAACTATTTACGGAGAACAACCGGCCGCAAAGGAGATGTTCTCGGTTGATGAGGTGGTCCCGATATCTCCACTCTCGACACCAAAGAATCCAAGTTCAATCACCAAGGAAGAAACCAAATAGCAATCACCGATGCCGGTCCTGGTTGAGCTGGAAAAGTAGGGGACGGCGAGGATGACAACTACGGCGTTACCAGGTCTTTCATAGACCCCAACGATTCGGATGCCACCAAATCGACGGTCGAGGAACTAGAACAAGTCATACTGATCGAGCACCTGCCCGAACGTAAGGTATACCTGGGCACAGGGTTAAGTCCCGAGCTTAGAAAAAACTCATTAAATTTCTTATAGTTAACATAGATTGTTTCGCTTGGTCCCACCTTGACATGACAGGGATCCCGCCAGAAATAACTACTCACAATCTGAGCTTGGATCCAAAGTTCCACCGGTCAAACAGAAAAGAAGGCCTCTGTCCGAAGTCAAGCATGCATTCATCAAAAACGAGGTATCTAAACTCCTTAAAATATGATCAATTCGGGAAGTTAAATACCCGGATTGGTTAGTAAACATAGTAGTAGTCCCTAAAAGGGGAATAAATTAAGAATGTGTGTGGACTACAAAGAATTGAACAAGGCATGCCCCAATGACTCTTTTCCTTTGCCCAACGTCGATCGCATGATCGATGCGATGGCTGACCATGAGATTCTCAGCTTTCTTGATGCCTATTCCGGGTAAAAACAAATTCGGATGGACCCCGGCGACCAAGAAAAAATATCCTTCATCACTAAATACGACACCTACTGTTATAACATAATGTCGTTCGGACTAAAAAACACTGGTGCCACTTACTAATGCCTAGTAAATCCAATGTTCGAGGAGCAAATAGGAAAATTAATGGAGGTTTACATTGACGATATGTTAGTTAAGTCCCTGCAAGCAGAGGACCATTTGACACATTTGTAGGAAACCTTCAACATATTAAAAAATACAATATGAAGCTGAACCCAGAGAAATGCGCATTCGGAGTCGTGTCCGGGAAATTCCTCGTATTCATGGTGTCCAATCGGGGAATCGAGATTAATCCCGATAAGATCAAGGCCATATAGGACATCACCGTAGTGGACAATGTCAAGGCCGTTCAAAGGTTAATCGAGCGCAAAGCCGCCTTGGGTCGATTCATCTCGAGGTCCTCCGACAAGAGCCATCGGTTCTTCTCGTTATTGAAAAAGAAGAATAACTTCTCATGGACCTCGGAGTTCCAACAAGCCTTGGAAGAACTCATGCGGTACCTCTCGCGCCCACCTTTTCTTCATACTCCGAAGGGGATGGCTTTTCTGGATGTTCCAGAAATAAGGCCGCCAACTCTATGTTATAGCCTTCATGCCCTCGATCCGACGGTCCTCATTCTCCCACTTGGCAACAGACGAACAGTTGTACCTGTACTTAGCGGTATCTGAGATAGTGGTAAGTGGAATCCTATCTATTATGTTAGCAGGACTCTAGGCAAAGCCGAAACCATGTATCCTCACCTAGAAACGTTGGATCGCTTTGTTAAGCGCCTCGAGGAGGTTAAAATTTTATTTTCAATACCATCCCATATGTGTTGTAACTACTTACTCGTTGAGAAGCATAATGCATAAACCCGAGCTCTCGTGGAGATTGGCCAAATGGGCAATGGAAATCAGCGGGTACGATATCGAATATCAACCCGGAACCGCCATCAAATCTCAAATTCTGGCGGACTTCGTGGCCGACTTCACGCCGGCCTTAATACCCGAGATCGAAAGGGAATTGTTATTGAACTCGGGGACTTCCTTGGGAATCTGGACCATTTTTATGGATGGTGCCCTCGAAGCAAAGGGGCCCAAACTCGGCATCATGTTGAAGCCACCGACGGGTAATGTAGTTAGACAATCTATTAGAATTGTAAAATTAAGTAACAACAAGGACGAGTATGAGGCCATGATTTCAGGTCTCGAATTGGCTAAAAGCCTGGGGACCGAGGTGGTTGAAGCTAAGTGCGATTCCCTCCTTGTGGTAAACCAAGTCAACTTAACATTCAAAATCAAAGAGGAACGAATGCGAAGGTACCTGGATAAACTACATGTAATGCTACATCGGTTCAAAGAGTGGACTTTGCAACCTGTACCTCGGGATCAAAACAGCGAAGCCGATGCTCTTGCTAACTTGGGATCATCGGTTGATGACGATGAATTTAACTCACGAACGGTTGTACAACTCATGAAATCGGTAGTTGAATAAGGCCACTCTGAGATAAACTCGACAAGCTTAACCTAGGATTGGAGAAACAAGTATATAGATTACATAGAGACCGGGAAGCTGCCCTCGAATCCTAAAGTATCAAGAGCTTTGCACAAAAAAGCAGCCAGGTTCACCCTGTCCGAAGACAACACCCTATTCAGGGGAAAGTTCGATGGCCCACTCGCCATATGTCTGGGACCGGGATATACCAAATATGTTTTAAGGGAAGTTCACAAAGGCACCTACGGGAACCATTCGGATGCATAATCTTTGGTTCGTAAGGTAATAAGAGCCGGCTACTACTGGATCGACATGCAAAAATATGCAAGGGAGTTTTTACGAAAATACGATGGATGTCAGAGGCACGCACCAATGATTCATCATCTCGGGGAGCTATTACATTCGGTCTTGTTACCCTGGCCCTTCATGAAATGGGGAATGGACATCGTCGGTTCCCTGCCATGGGCACCTAGTAAGGATTAATTCATATTATTTGTCACTGACTATTTTTCTAAGTGGGTGGAAGCCCAGGCATTTGCAAAAGTCAGGGAGAAAGAAGTTATGGATTTCATTTGGGACCACATAATATGCCGGTTCGAAATGTCGGCCGAGATCGTGTGTGCTAATGGAAGCAGTTCATCGGCAGTAAGGTGAGAAAATTTTTCGAGGACCATAAGATCAAAAGTATCCTATCGGCACCCTATCCCCCTAGTGGGAACGGTCAGGCAGAGTCTACGAACAAAACCATACTCCAGAGCCTTAAGAAGAGGTTGACCGACGCCAAAGGTAAATTGAAGGAAATTTTGCCCGAAGTTCTCAAAATCTAGTACCGGGGCCACCCTATTCTCGTTGGTATACGGTGCTGGAGCACTAATACCGGTCAAAGTAGGAGTACCGAGTCTAAGGTTCCGATATGCAACCGAAGATCTAAACGACGAGGCCATGAGTACGATCCTAGAACTGTTGGACGAGAGGCGCGAGGTCGCCCTCGTCCGATTGGCCACCCAAAAATAGAGGATCGAAAGGTATTACAATCAGAGAACCAACCTCCGACACTTTAATGTCGGGGACTTGGTTTTAAGAAAGGTGATATTGAACACCCGGAACCCGAACAAATAGTAGCTGGGACCGAATTGGGAAGGTCCATATCGAATTATCGAGATCATCGGCAGAGGTTCGTACAAACTCGAAGCGATGAACGTTGGGTGATTACCGAACAACTAGAACGTAACCCACCTAAAATGATACTACTGCTAAGGTACGACCCCTTCTGTTTCTTTTCTTTACGTATATTATGAATTGGACTAACACTTGCAGGAAAGGCCAAAGAATGATGCAACTTTTAGCCCTGAAAACACGCGTTAGACTCTTTTTCCCTTGAACTGGTTTTGTCCCAAATGGGTTTTCCGGCAAGGTTTTTAACGAGGCAACAGTGGATCGTGATAACTTAGAATTGAAGATCGGTTATGAACCGGAGTCGAGGATCACATCAACAGTATCCGGTCCCTCTCTACGATCGGCCTCGAATACTGGGGGCCATCATCCTCGGATACTGATTTTAGGAAGGAAGGAAACTTTATGCTCGAACAATCTAGCTTCGGTGGATAGGATTTATTGTAAAGGCCAAACGGTCAAATGAACCGTGCCCATATAGACCATATAAGCCATAACACGAAGCTTGTACACATTTACAATCTTGTATGTTGCGCACAGAAATGAAAGAAGGTTTCTACCTTGTAGATATATATTTTGTCTCCTCAAAACTACTACATTTTGTTCCTTAAGGACATTGACCCCAAGGGCCACCTCTATCTGGATCCAAGAGATCATCCCCACTCGAGGACTGCGTCCAAGGCAAACTCGGACGGCTTGGGCTACCGAAGCCCGTGGGCACAAAAACCTATTAGGATGTGCTCGAACTTTAAAGGCTACGACCACGCCCACTCGGGGACTATCATCTTGGGCAAACCCATATGGCTCGGGTATCGAAGCATGGGATAATAAGCCTATTGGGCAATACCTGAACTTAAAAGGCTATGACCATCCTAGAAATAGCTCGAAGACGTCCGAAATCCATAACCAAAACATAAGGCCTTCGAAAATTCCAAACCGGTTCAAAGGCTACCCTCGACAAAATTATAATCTAAAAACTTCTATCTAAGCACTTTGGGAAAGCTTTCGGTCATACCAAGCCCCCACGAGTTTTAAGCAAAATTACATCGAAAACAAGCCTTGTTCGAACCTCCGAACAAGACCTTATTACTACGTGCTAAGGCATTTGAAATCTTTGCAAAGACAAAAGAAACAAACTTGAAAATTGCTAAAGAGAAAAAAGGAAAACCTTGTATATATATAAAGATTTTTACAAAGGCCAACGGCCTCAACAAAATATACAAAAATACAAAAACTAAGAAAAATCTACAAGGCACCTAAGCCTGATCTTCGCTGGAGTCCACCTCATCATCGGGGTCTTCTCCACCATCGGATTTGCCGGAACCCTCGGAGCCTTCCTCGTCTTTGGGATCTGCCAACTTCTTGGCCTCGACCTCGAGCCTCTTAGAATTTTCGATCTCGGCCGATAGATCGATACCCCGGGCATGAACTTCCTCGAGAGCCTCTCTTAGGGACTGCCACTTCACATATTCGACAGTGGCTTTCAGGCGGTCCTGGGCTGCTTTAGCGTCAGCTTTGTACCGAGCCACTGTTTCTTCAGCATTGGCCTTGTCTATTTTCGCCGCTGACTTGTCTATTTTATGCTCCTTTCCTAGGGTACCCCGTTCAGCAACGACCGAGCCTAGTTGGGATTGAAGGTCTTCGATTTTGTAGGAACGGGCCTCAGCTTTCTCCTTCGCTGCTCGAAGTTGGACCTCCACCGAGGCCAGTTGTTCCCGGGCAGTCTCCTTCTCCGAAGCCAATCAGTCCATTTTGTCCTTCCACTCTTCGGCCTCGGCCTTGTCCTCGTCTATCTCAGCTTGAAGTTGGTCGATCCGGTCAAGCTTCTGCTGGATCTGCGGGTTTTGACCGTTAGTTGCCATGTCTAACTCGTCATCACTAACTTCAAAGATCTTTACATGTTCCACCAGGCCGGCATGTTCTTTCCGGAATGCGTCCAACTCAGCCCAGATTTTCCCAATTTCTCCTTCGCGTTGCTCATTGAGAAGCTTGTACGTATCCCTCTTCTCAGCAAGTTCTTTGACCTCGGCCTCGAGCTAGCTAGGTCGATCTTTCACTGTTCGGGCCTCATCGAACATGGAATCGATGAACGAAGGCAACCCGTTAATATCTAACACATCGAGTGCCTCTTTCAGGGCACTACCGGCATTTTAGGAAGTCTCAGCCCCGGCCTCCTCATCAACCTCCCTAATCTGAGGGATATCGGCCTCATGGGTCTCCTGTTCAACGACCCCTTGCTCCTCGGGGGGCGACGATTAGCGAACCACCAAAAGCTCTTCCTCCCCGGACTCATCCCTAAGACGATAGAGCAAGTTTGAATCTAGTACTCGAGAGGTGGAGCCCTTTGGCTTATGAGCCAATCTTCTCTTTAGTTTTTTCTTTTCTGACCTCAGGGTACCCAGAGCTTTTGTTTTCTTCTTCTTTTTCTCTCCTGCTGCAGCCCCTAGCTTCCCCGAAGTAGAGGAATCAACAAGCAAGTCCTCGTCTCCGACCGGAGGCCTAAGCTCGATGGTCTTAGGCAAACCTGCAAAAAGAAAATAAAGGAAATAAGAATGTAATGCTAGAAGAAGAAGCCTAACGCAACTTCTTCTGGAAAGAAATCTTACCATAGGAACGGGCCTCCCAATGGCCTTTCGAGAGTTTGCGCCACGAGCGCTTGGAGTAGGGCATTTGCGAGACAATACCTTCGATCCACTCCTTGAACCGAGGGATAGAATTTGGGACTCGAGCGACACCTGCACCAGCAAAAATACCAATGAGGAAAAAGGACACGAGCATGAAATCGACATTCAAAGGAAAGTTGTACTTACGTGATGCATTCCACATCTCGGGAAATGGCCTAGATTCAGCCGGAATCAAGTCCGAGGTCCTCACCCGGACAAAGTGTCCCTGCCAGCCTCGATCCCGATCTTCATCGATGCTTGAGATAGTGGCTTTACTATCCTGGCACACGAGCTTTATTAGTCCCCCTCGGAAGATTTGGGGACTATACAGATGGAGTAAATGATCTACGGTGAGCCGACATGAATCGATCATGTTCACAAAAAATCGAAGGAGGATCGGGATCCTCCACAACGATAGGTGGATTTAACGGAGGAATACCTCGTACCTCCTACAGAAATCTATAATGACCGGGTTCACCGGGCCCAATGTGAAGGGAAAAGTGTAAACACTTAGGTATCCCTCAACATAGGTAGTAATGGCCTCCTCGAAGTCGGGGACCACTATGTTCTTGTCGGCCCAGTTGCAATCCTTTCGGACCGCGGGGAGGTCCTCTTCGATGATTGAGAAAATATACCTGGCCTCCTCGCGCTGACCCTGCACCGTAGACAGCTTTTCAACCTTGAAGTCGTTAGTGACCGAACAACCCCCGGTAATGAACATCTTCAAGGGAGGTTCAACAACCGATTCGTCGGTAGTCACGTCAGCAGCGGACCTCTCGAGACGACCACATAGAGAGTGGTTTTGTTAATTTCGGCAGTCGGTTGAGAAGTAGAAGCGACCTTTTGGGAAACAGATTTGGAGGTTTTCGCCATTGCTATCTGAAAAAGCATGAAAAAGATGAAGAAGGGTTGAAGGTTGGAAGCTCATATGTGTTGGCCTGGGTAGAGAATGAGTAAAAATGTGCAACTTACTGAGGAATCTTGAGTAACAGAGGTAAAAATGCTAGAGTATAATGAAATCCTGAAGGCACGAGGGTAGAAGTTTGGATGTAAAGTAAAAAATGAACGAAGGAGGGGATATTTATAGGGGCTCCGCGATGTTTCGCGCAGCGATAGCCAACCGACGGCTGACACGCGTTTGAGGTCATAATGACATGACTGGCAAGACGTTTCGGGTTTTTTGTCGTTTTCTGTCACGTCGTATTGAAGAAGGAATCGGGGGGCTCATGTCGTTTCTCGTCAACTTACTATCTGAGAAACGAGGTGACTATCTGTATATAGGTAAACCGAGCTCATGGTACACCCCGGCTTCCGATAAGATAAATCAAGCTAGAGACATGATGTCAAGGGACCGGAATCGAGGCAAGGGTTTCACCGAGTTATGAGTTCGAGCTGTGGAAATAGTTTCTTTCAAAAATGAAACGTAAATTTGCGTACAATAGATCCTCGTGGTCTGGCAGTCTCCGGACCTACGCATGGCCGAAGCTTAGTGCATCTTTTTTACCGGCACAGAATAAAAGATATCAAAAGAAAAAGGCAAAATACATAGTTTACCCCCTGAACTATGGACCAAATCCCCGTGACACACTTTTTGCAGACAAAATTTACTTTACACACTCAACCTTTTTAGAGTGTGTCTAAGACACACCACTTTAATTTTGACCACTTTTTAAGGCAGGTGCATAGCACGCACCAACAAGATTGTAACACGTGTCATTATTTTATTTTAAAAAGAAGAAAATGCTTAAAAGTACAATTCTACCCCTAACTACCAAAAAATTTCCAATTACTCCATCTTCCCATGCTACCACTGAACCACGGGTGAAACGATCACCACCATCAAGGCCTTCAAAAGCACTAATTTTTTCAGCAATCCACCTTTATCCCAAATACAAAGTTCATCTCTCCCCACTTGTCAAAACCGCAGTCAAGACATTGAACCACCCGAAAATGTTAAGAACAAAAACCCATAAAAACATGGAGAAAATAACCCAGAAATCCATTCATGTTCAATTTCTGCCCATCCTGATTATGATTCCATTTTAACTCATAAAGCCGTTGTTTAGCTTCTGATTTAAGAAGAATTCAGTGAAGAGTTGGTAGTGACAATAGAGTCACTGGTGTAGAATGTAGCTATGAAGTAGCTATTGGTAGGGGTGTACATAGTTCGGATTGGTTCGGATTTTACAACTACCAAACCAAACCAAATGTGTCGGATTATTAAATCTAAAGACCGAATCAAACCAATAAAACTCGGGTTTTTCAATCTCGGTTTTTCTCGGGTTATTCATGTTATTCGGGTTTTTTCCTGGTAAAATCTTCGTAGAACAAAGCATATAATTTGTGCTCAAAATATTTCTTTAATCCTAGTAAGATACAACTATATAAAATATTTTTCAAAAAAATAATACAAAATATCAGATGTGTCATGACATTATCCTAAAATGTTCAACAATAAAGACAATAAAATTACGTAATATAAATATTGCTAATAAAAAAGCCATAATAAAAATAAACATAATCTAAAAGTACTAAGTCATGCTAAACTAAGTAGACTAATAAGGGAGTATTAATTACATGACTAAACGATAAAGAAAAAATAAAAATAAGTTAAGCATTTTTATCTAAATTATTGCAAAACAAAAAATAGATATTCAATACATTTTCGTTCGTAGTATTGAATTGAATGCCTTTTGTTAGCATTAGTATTGATTTGATTTTGGTTTGGGCTTTTGTTAGCATTATTTAATTTACTAATATTAATGGCTATAAAACTTATTGGAACATTCAAAAGTTCTAAGTCCAACCTTGAAATAATACCTTAAAAGATAAAATTGTAAATTTTTTATAAATTATATCACAATAAGTATATTTATATATTAAATATATCTAAAATTTCTATATATGTAATATCGGGTTGGTTTGGTTTCGGTTCGACTTTCTTTAGTTAAAATCAAACCAAACCAATTATGATCAGTTTTTTTTTCAACACCAAACCATAGTCGAGTTTTTTTTCTCGATTTGACTTGGATTATCGGGTTGGTGCGGTTTGTCGGTTTCCTTTGTACACCCCTATCTATTGGGAAGAAACGAAAAGGAAGAAAATTTTGATTGAAGACTAATGAAGGTACAAAAGAAGGAAAAAGGGTCTAAGGAAGAGGAAGACATGGGGGTGGGGGAGGTCAACGGGGGACGGTGGTGTTTAGGTGGGGGACAATAGGGGATGGCAGGGGTTCAATTGGGGATGAGGGGCTGATGCCTTTTTTCTCTTTTCTTTTTATCTATTAAAATAAGAAAAATAAAGAAAATCAAACAAAATCTTAACACGCGGGCTGACATAAGTATTTGGACACAATATAGAGAGGTTTTATGTGCTTAGACATTTTTGTCAAACACGCGCTGGCCATTTGGCAAAAGTGGTGTGTCTTAGACACGTTTTGAAAAGGTTAAGTGTGTAAAATAATTTTTATCCCCAAAAAGTGTGCCACAGGAATTTGGTACATAGGTAAGGGTAAACTATGTATTTTGCCAAAGAAAAAAGAAGGCTGAATACATACGGAGACACTTAAAGTTGACACGATTTTTCATTTAGACACCTAAACTCAAGGGTGTTCCTATTGAGCACTTATACTACCCGAAACTTATGTCAATTAAGCACTTCTTGCTGAGTTGGCACATAAAGTGAGTTTCACCCGATATAGGCGCGTGAAGATCCCAAAAAATAGATTTTTTATTTTTTTCTTTTTTATTTCCTTCTTCTTCTCCCTAAAAAACAAAACACATCTGCCAGTTGTCTCTTCACTGCCGAAATCCGGCGATAGAAACGGCAGCCTCATCCTTTCCAAAAAACAAACGAGCCCCCCCTCTTCTTCTTCAACCCTAAGAAACCAGCTGCACCCCATCTCCTCATTTCTAGCCGTCGTCCCAACAAATCAGGCTGCTCTAAGAGATTTTCGGCCACCACACTGCCGCTAGACTTCATCGCCGGCGGCTAGCGACCCATCTCCAAGACCATAGCCGCCAGAACTCCAACCCAATCGCCTCTTCATCTTGCTCAGGTCATTATTGGTCGGAGAGAAGCAGCCGCAACCCCTTCTTTCTCTCCACCATTGATTAAAACTGAAATGAAGAAGGCTGAAATTGTTGAAATTTTGTTGCAGCGATTTGGGTATTAAGACGCGTTCTATTCCGTATTATTCCATCCGGTTTAATGATATCATCTGAGCGAGTGGAAATCATGTGGAAGAGGAAAAGCTTTTGGAGGGATTTGAGATTCTCGGGTTCAAGCAAGAAATTGTTGAAATCCTGTTGCAGAGAACTACGACTAAATGAAAATCACCATTAATGGGGTCTTTAATAAGCTTGAAGGTTTAAAATAGGTTACTTGATTTGATGAAAGTTTGGGAAATTAATATTGGGGTTGTCTTCGGGTCAGCGCGGGGAATCTTTAGCTGAAGTTATAACAAATTTGGAGGAGTTTCTCTTAAAAATTTGAATTAAAATCGTGCTTGGAACAAGAACACGCATGAAAATAATGAAGAACACCAAGACCACTGATTATTTTGTTTATCAAATAGATTTAACATAGTTTTTCCTTTTTTTTTACTCAAAATAATATATGTCCTTTTTTTATTCGTCATTCGCCACGTCAGCAGCGAGTGCAATGCACAAACTTTGTAAAATTGGCTGATTGTCAAATAAGTGCTCAATTGGAATAATTTTGGGTAGTATAAGTGATCAATAGGAACACCTTTAAGTTCGGTGTCTAAATAAAAAATTGTGTTAACTTTAAGTGTATATTCGGCAAAAAAAGAAATTTTGCTAATAGCAGCCACAGGTACAAATACTAAAGCCAAAGATACTACACCTAACAACTTCGCCCTGCAAAAGCTACTTACAACCTTTTAAGACCCGATCGAAAAATCCTCAGAAACCCACAAAACCGAAAACTATGGATTTCTCCGACAGCAACATGTGGCGTGATCTTTTACTTCAAGCAGTCCTAATTCTAGCTACAGTTTTCATGTTCCTTTTCATGTACAATATTCCCCAGAAATTCTTCTCGAAGCTTCGTCTACGAAACCGAGCCGATATGCAAGCCAAGCGCCACTTCGTTCAAGGAGCTCAGCTTCTTTCCCAAGCCAAATCATCATTCGCGAAGGATCGATCCGCCGCCGCTTCATTAGCCAAATCTGCTGAAGCCGAAGCCGACTTAGCCATCGCTTTAGACCCGAAAGATGCCGCAGCTCACATACTCAAGGCTTTAGCTCTCGATTTGCAGGGATTTAAGACGTCAGCTCTTGATTCGATTGATATCGCGCTTTCGCCGCTCGCCGTGAAGTCGCTGTCGGAGCCGGAGAAAGCGGATGCTTTGTTTAAGCGAGCCGAGTTGAGACTCGCTGTGAGTCGACGCGGACAAGTTGACTCGGTCGTTGAAGATTTGACTGAGTCAGTTCGGTTGAAGGGCGATAATGTTAAGGCTTTTTGTTTGTTGGGAGATTGTTATGAGAAAAAGGGCTTAAAGGAGGATGCCCAAGAGGTTTATGAAAAAGCCCTAAAAGTTCAGCCCAATTTTGCTCCTGCTCGAGAGGCACTTGATCGATTGAATCCGAGTCTTGAACTCTAGTTGTGTTTTACCTTGAAGTTAAGACAAAAATGCTTGTCCAACATTTTGAGAATTAGTTTATCTTTTTATTTACGTTCACCATGATTGAAATTCAGAGTTTATGTATCAGAAATACTCAGAGCAAACCAACAAGTGAACAACTAATATGATGAATAAAATATATTTTGATCATTGAGCCTGTAGGCACAAATTAAAGGTGATCAACTTAGTTCTTTATGATGCTGCAGCCTGCCTAGCTAATTAATTTTTATTAGGCAAATAGTTTTGGCAGCCTCTGTAAGATGATCATTAACATTATTTAGATTGATGACTGTAAGATGATGAGAATGGTAATTGATCTTTTTTCCATGTGCTTAAGTGGTATCTGTATTGGTGGGAGGATACATATACTTGATGGAATAGTGGAGGTGCGCACAGGTTGACACTGCCCTTTATAGAACCTTTAATTAAAAGATGATGTGAATAGTTGATTTTAGAAGTCAGGACCAAAATTCCAGCAAGGCGGCAGCATTTGTTGGACAAAGTAAGGATTGGCCTGCTTGACTTGGCACTAAAAGTCTAAAAAGGTCATTGTCATATCTTTGAAAAACTTGGCATATCTTAACGTCTAAATATAAAGGTCACTGTTATATCTTGGAAAACAGCTAATGCTCAATTACTGCTGAAGTACCTAAGGTCTATGATCATCTGGTGACTTCAAAATCTTTAATTTGGTGTTGACTCATGGCTGTAGTGCCTACATTTAACAGAGGGCAAATTTATTGACACTACTATGGCTGGGGGGTTGTGTCCTATGCTTCAGCTTCTAGGGACATGCTGGATACTGTTGTGCTTGAATTTCTTGGGTTGCGACGGAAAATTAATGGAAGAGGAAAAAAGGGCACTTTTAGAGCTGAGGGACTCCCTTAACTATCCCAATGGCTCTGCTTTAATTAATGAATGGGTTGGAGAAGACTATTGTGCATGGGCTGGTATTTTTTGTGGCAGTGATCCGAACAATGATTCACGTGTTCTTGATATTTTTCTTACCAATAAAAGACAACTTGGACTTGGAATATGGCATCCTGTTGACTCGATTCACACATCTTCAGTCTCTGTATGCATCTGGCAATGCTATTGGCAACTGGATCATGCCAGAAGGTATTCTTTTGATCAAAAAGTGCTTTCATTACCTGTATTCATGTTTCATTTGATCAAACCTACATGATGCTACAACTTATCTCCCTCAGTATGTAGTAGTATAATTTGTACAAACACTTACTGCTGTTAATATTTGTTTAACACAATGAGCACTTCCCCTTGAATCCTTAGATCTCTAAGATTTGTTGTTTTTTTAAAAGATTCTGCACCCATGGCCCTTATCTCCTTCACTTCTTCGCATGTTGGAGTATCACTTTTTAACAACTTAAACTTGCAGCATTCTGCAAATTGCACAACCTGAAGGAATTGGATCTAAGTTTCAACCCTTTAAATGGTGATGCTCTGCCTCATTTTCAAGTATGCAGCCTCGCATCTGTAGGACAGCTGTACCTTTCAGGGGTTTATCCTAGTTCCTCTTTACCACTTCTCAGAGGTTTGTTTTTTCTCCAGTTGTAGATTCTTAATCAATCGTAGATGGTGCATCAAAGTTTGTACCTTGGTTTCGTTGTAACACATTTTAATGAATTCATGTATCAGTGTGTGGACTAAAGAATATCCGGAGATTAGATCTAAGCAACAATAATCTTATAGATGATAGTATGCCACATTGCCTATTCAATGATCTTCCATACCTTGAAAGCTTTGAATTGTCCAGGAATAACCTCAAGAATTCCAATCACGTTCTATCAGGTAATTTAAGTTGGATATTTTCTGTTGTTACATGCATCTTCTTCAAATTGTCATTATCATTTTGATTTTCCTATTGTGAGAACATCTTTTAATATTAGTATTTCCATGTATAAATGGTTGCCTCCAGCTGAACAAACTGTTAATTGGTGGTAGACCCTCTCATCTGCTCTCCTCAACTGCCATCTTCTCGCTCAATTCTCTTTTGTTAAAGCATTTCTTAGTGAGTGTATGAAACACATATGAACTGACTACAATGTTGAAGTCAATGACATGATTCTCATTAACTAAATATAGCTTGTATAAATGAAATACATGTCACCAGGGAGGGAACTTATGCCATCAGATGAAGACTGCAAAGATGAACTATTTTCTTGGTTGGCTAACTCCAACCTTGACCTACTCAAATTTCTTAAACTGGACAGGAGTGAGTTATGGGACCTTCCATAAGCCTGAGAGTTTTTTCCCCGATAAAAATACATAATAAACATGGTACAAGTGAAGTTCTAGCCTGTAGGTTTTCCAATTTTCCCTAACAAACTTCATGCCAGCATAAAGTAAGGCACAAATAATTTATCCACTGCGTCGAGTTTTCAGAATTTTCCTATATATACGAAACTCGGTGTTTACTCTGACTAGTGAACTTGACAAAAAACAACCCTCATATTGCTTCATGTATTTCTTGCAGCTTTATGTAGACTGTGGAATCTCAAAAGGTTGGATTTGAGTTATAATTTTCTGGATGATGGAAGCGTACCATCCTGCCTATTTGAAAAGCACTCGCTGCTCGAAAGTTTAGATATTTCACATAATAATATCAGGGGTTCACCTGGTTTCTTTTCGGGTAATGCTGAAATTTTTAGAATTTCTTTCAATTCCTTTACTTTCTGTTCAATGATGAAATGGAATTCACTGAGCAGGCATCAGCACTAGCATGTCTTTTCTATCTATGAGACATGGTTCTCTGTCAGGTTTATGATCTTCTGATGAAGTCCTCAATAGAAATGTTCTACGCCTGGTTCTAGGATGAAAAAATCTTTGACAAAAGTTTCTACTATGCTTTCCATTTGTTGTTATAGAAATGCAGGGTAAGGTTGCGTACTGTAGACCTTTGTGGTCCGGCCCTTCCCCGGACTCTGCGCATAGCGGGAGCTTAGTGCACCGGGCTACCCTTTTTTCCATTTGTTATTCATCCATTGCTAGGGCAACTTTTGGATTTGAAAAGCCTAGTAATATTTTTTTTGTTGATAAAGAAGCCTAGTGTTATTGTTTTTCTAAATATGCTGTTCTTATTTTCCCTTGCAAAAAAACTATTTCTCGTCGATGACTCTTCCAATATTCTGTTTGAATCATCAGAATTGCAGTTATTTTCATATTCTAGCATGCCCTGAATTTAATCAACTTAATTGGGACATATTGGTCTCTAGTGTCAACACTTTTGCTTGTTGATATCATATTTTAATTTTGACAGTCTTTCACGCAAAGAGCGTTTTAATTTCTGATGTGCCTTTTTGTCTAGTGAAGTTCTGGTCTCGGACTCACAGTCTGCCCAAAAGGTAGAATCAACATTTTGCATCTTTAGTGTGACTGACAATCCTTTTTTGGTGGAGAATATCTACAAATTTTAGTTCAATTTCCTGATTCAAAAGGTTGAAGGTAAAAACCTAATTGTTGAGTTGAAAACTGACCTGCTCTTTTTTTTCTTTTTGCCCCTTTTGTCAAAAAAGAAAAAAAAAGCAAAAAAAACAATGTGATGATCAGCAATGTAATTAATCTGTCTTTTGCTCTAAAGCGGATCAAGAACATTGGACAAAGCTAATAGTTGGTGTCTTCCTTTGAATAATTATTCTGACAACTTGCTGAAATTTACTTCTGTCATGCCAGAATTTGAGCCAAAAGCTGTATATATTTTCTGCATAACAATGTTAAATTTCTGCTGGATATTAACTACTTGTTACGCTTTTCAGGAATCTGTAAACTTAGGAACCTGCAGGTGTTAAATCTCCAGGATAACCTTATCCAAGGGTGGACTTGATCCATGCTTTGGTGGAATGAGTTCCTTGGTTTCTTTAGATCTTTCCTTTAATCATTTGGAGGGGAGTGTTTCTTCTTCCATATTCAGCAACCTGACTTCACTCGAGACCCTCCTTCTTTCAGACAATCGGTCAACCTTGAATCCATTGATCTTTCAATTAACGAGTTCATAGTTGACAGTGAAACTCCATCTTGGGTCCCATCTTTTCAACTTGTATCCCTTAACCTACGAGATACTAGATTAAACCAGAAATATGGCCACGTAATTCCAACTTTCACTTCCAAACAACACAAGTTGAAGTCCCTGTCTTTGTCCTATAATGCCCTTCAAGGAAACGTTCCGTCCTGGTTGTTGTATAACAATACACTTCTTATGTTGTCTTTGAGAGGCAACCATCTGTATGGTGGAATTCCTGCATCTTTTCAGTTTCAAGCATCAAATCTTCTGATGCTTGATGTATCAGATAATTGCTTGGGCCGTACACTTCCCACTAACGTGCTCGAGTTATTTCCAGACCTACGCTATCTTAACCTGTCAAATAACGCCCTTGAAGGCATCCTTCCTTCATCTTTTGACCATCTGTCAAAGTTAGAGGTCCTGGACCTTTCTGACAACTTCCTGTGGGGAAAACTTCCTCCAACTTTAAGGCAAAATAACACTTCATTGGCACATTTAGTTCTTTCAAACAACAACTTTCATGGGGAGGTTATGCCCCAATTTTTGAATATGTCAAATCTTGCATATTTACATCTTCAAAATGATGGATTTATTGGAGTCCTCCCTGATGCTATGTTTAACCTTCCTGTTCTGAAGGTCATGGACATTAGTGGGAATTATTTGTCAGGAAATATTTCAGATTATTTTCCTCGGTTTCCACATCTGGCCATACTTCTCTTGGCAAGAAACCGATTTCATGGGACAATTCCATTGTCTTTGTGCCAGATGCAAAAGCTTCATATTTTGGACATGTCTGCAAATTTACTCTCTGGGGTTTTACCTTCTTGCCTTGTTAACATAGCCGCGTGGATAGAGGAATCTGAAGTTATACTCCATTCCTTTATGTGGTTATCACCCTCATATACTAACTACAGAGTCAAAGTTCCTTTAACAACCAAGGGCAATGCACTCTCTTACGAATGCATCCCTCTTTCTCAAATGACTACACTTGATCTATCTATGAACCGTTTTACCGGTGAAATTCCATCACAACTGGGAGAACTTGCAGCCCTTCATTCATTAAACCTTTCTCACAACATCCTATCTAGCCATATTCCAGAATCTTTCAGGAACTTAATAACTGGAGAGTTTAGATCTTTCTTATAACCAGCTAGTGGGAAAAATCCCTCGTCGGTTGGCTCAACTTGATTCCCTTTCAACTCTAAATTTGACTTTCAATCATTTATCAGGAAGAATCCCGTTCGAAAACAAATTTGTCACTTTTGCAGCATCTAGTTATAGAGGTAACAAGGAACTCTGTGGACTTCCATTGGAAAATGATTGTGTGCTCCCGAGGCCGCCTCAGCAGCATGAAGAAGAAGAAGAAGAAGAAGAAGAGGAGAAGGAAGGAATTGGTGAGAGTGACTTCTTTTTCTTCTCATGCATTGCTGTTGCTTATGTTGTGGGATTTTGGAGTGTCATTGCTCTTCTTCTTAGTAGGAATTGGCGCAGGACATATTATGCTAAGGTTGATACTTGTATTGAATTGTGCAAGGAGAAGCTTCATCTTTTCTAAATCTTCTTGATAACTTGTGTTTCTTGACATCTTTTATTGTGGGATATGAACTTTCAACTTGCTTTGATGAACACACTGTGGGATAGTTGCAGTGTTTGGTGAAGAGTTCATAAGTTTGACGAGAAGTTGACTTCGGTGTTATCAGACTCCTATTGTGGTTTAGGAACTTTGGATAGGTTCATTTAGTTTATTGAAACTAGTGTGCAAAGTTTGGTTGTGATCCGGAATATTTAAGGGTGATTCGGACGCGTTTGGCGAAGTTGGAATGCTTGAAACTTAAGAAAGAGTTCACAAGCTTGAGAAGATCGTTTCAATTCACGAACTTTGGTTAAGATTGGCAAATAATGTTTTCTTTATTAAGACTGAAACATCTTGGTAGCTAAAGGAAGATATTATCAACATTGCCAGTCGGTTAATTTAGATAATTGACATTATTTAAAAAATTGAAAGTTTCGCGTCTATTTTTAAATTCATAGACGACAATGTCTTGCAGTTGAAAACTGAAACTTAAATTTTCTGTAACCCATAGTTCAAAAGCATACTAAAATTTGTTTCGATCTTATTAAATCGTGAAAATTTTTTGTGTAGATACTTATCTGTTGGTTTTCTCCATCATACAAATTTATTTGTACTAGTTGTGCACATGTCATGTAATAAAGATAGAACAATATCATTTTTTTGGGTGTGTTTTGAAACCTTTTACTCAAAATTATTATGTCAACTAGTTTATCTCTTCTCTTGCATACATCAATCAATTAAATATGCATAGATATGTTTGTCACAACTCAAGAGAGATGCTTACAGGAACCTTAGGGGCGGTCTAGAGTAGTAATGATCATATTGTATCTGCTGATTTACTCTTTTCCTTATTTTTTGATTATCCACTGTTTATAGTAATTGATAAGACTTGTCGTATAGCCCGTTTGGCCAAGCTATAAAAATCAGCTTATTTTGAGAAGTACTTTTTTTCAAAAGTGCTTTTTTCAAAAGTACTTTTGGTGAGAAGCAGTTTGTGTTTGGCTAATTAATTTGAAAAGCATTTTTGAGCGGTAATTAGTGTTGGCCAAGTTTTTAAAAACTGCTTCTAAGTGTATTTTTCAAAAAAAAAAAGTATTTTGGAGAGAAGCTACTTTTTCTGCTTCTCCAAAACTACTTCTGTTTCTCCTCAGCACTTTTTTTTCTTCCAAAAACTTGGCCAAACACCTTAATTTTAAAAAAAAAATACTTTTGACCCCAAAAAAACGCTTTTGCTTCAAAAGAAGCTTGGCCAAATAGACTAGTAGTTTACAAGCTGTAACCTCTGTTAAAAGGAAAATGCTCAACTTCTTTACTAGTTGGCGTTTGCTTCAAAATTTTCCACAAAAGTTTCAACACTTTTTCTATCTTTTTTTGTTGTTTGTTAAAACATAATTTTGTAAAAAATAACAACATACCTAACGTATTCTCACTAGTGGAGTCTGGAAATTTTGCAAAAATATCAAAATAATTTTTTTCAAGACGAGTTTTGGAAAAGCTTCTTCATGGTCTCTGTGTCTTTTTGGGCACTTTTTCAGAAAACTGGTAAAAGTAAAATTTACTGTATATGCTTCACTGCCTCTGACAGTTGATCAATGCAAAATGAGGCCATACGTATAAGAGAGTCGTTGAAAAGGATCAAACTGTAAACTTTCTAAATTTAATATTCCAGCAGTTATAGGGGGATTTGCAGCCGTACCCTATATTTATGCCACCTTTTAACTTGTACTCTATTTTTAAAAATTATTGATTTGGTAGCCAGCTGACAAAAAATCAGTAATAATATGACAATTACACCCCTGACAAAAGATATAAAACCTGCATCACGCATTAATCGCGTGATCTGCAACCTCATTCGTGAAAAAAGATCTCTTGCTCTCTTCTCAGTAGCTTTATAAAAAATTTAGAAACTTATCCAGATTCATCTTCAGAATCACACTTGCATGAAGTTGTTTCACGTTGAAGCTGAAATTTCATGCTAATGTAACATGAAGTTGTTTCACATTGAAGCTAAAACTTCATACTAATGCATGCTGAAGTTATATATCCTGCAGTCTACAGTTTTGTCATGAGTTTTATCCGAAACTTCAGTCTAAACATGCTGAAGTTATTTAGTTCATTTGCTAAAACTTCAGACTAAACATGCTTAAGTTTTTTAGTTCATTTGCTAAAACTTCAGACTAAACATGCTTAAGTTTTTGTCTTGCAGTATGTAATTTTCTAATGATTGCTAATGTATGCTGAAGTTATTTAGTTCATTTGCTAAAACTTCATACCAAAACATGTTGAAGTTTTGTAACGCAATCTACAGTTTTATCCTGAGTTTTATCCGAAACTTCAGTCTAAACAAGCTGAAGTTTTTTAGTTCATTTGTTAAAACTTCAGCCTAACATACTTAAGTTTTTGTCATGCAGTTTGTCAATAGTCTTTTATTAAAGAAGGGTAAAATCGTCTTTTTAAAATGCTTTTAACAAAAAAAATAGGTACGGATGCAAACAAAAAAACAAAGCGGGTATAAGTTAAAATGAGGCGGCCAAATAGGGCGCTCCATGCAATTTTTACGCAGTTATAGTCCTAGTCTTTGTAAGTAGCCTGTTTGGCCAAGCTTCTTCGAATCCCAAATCATTTTTTTTCCCAAAAAAGATGCTCTTTTCTCAAAATTGAAGTGTTTGGCCAAGCTTTTAAAAAAAAAGTACTTTTGAGTAGAACCAGAAGAGTTTTGAAGAAGCAGAAAATTATATCTTCTTCCCAAAACCACTTTTGAGTAAAAAACACTTAGAAACACTTTGTAAAAGCTTGATCAAACACTAATTATTGCTCAGAAAT
This sequence comes from Nicotiana attenuata, assembly GCF_001879085.1. Classification (NCBI taxonomy): domain Eukaryota; kingdom Viridiplantae; phylum Streptophyta; class Magnoliopsida; order Solanales; family Solanaceae; genus Nicotiana; species Nicotiana attenuata. The sequence continues at coordinate 110,038 of NW_017672755.1, read as the reverse complement.
ATTTTTCATTTAATTAGTCAAACACAAATTGATTTTCACCAAAAAAAAAATTTTGGGAAAACACTTTAAAAAATATATATTTATCAAAATAAGCGGATTTTGGAAGGGTGACCAACAGGCTATAAGCCAATGAAAAGCATAACATAACCACAGTAAAAAAATATATATATATAGAAGAAAATATTTGGAAAAACGATTCAAGTCTTGTCGTAGAAGATATCAAGGGACAAACCTCACATAAAGAGAAGGGTTTTAGTTTCAAAGAATGGTAGAAAAGACCTCCGATACTTTGGTTAAAATTTTTTTGAATGGTAGAAAAGACCTCCGATACTTTGGTTAAAATTTAACTATCTGCAGCTTCAAGGTAACTTTTATCCTTATTCCATTCTATACTCACAAATGTATGAGTATGTAGACTTGTTAAGGAACAAGGTATCATGTAGTTATTTGATGATAAAATCATATGGATGTTTTTGACGTATTGAGTTTACAGAAGTAAACAAAAAAGGTGTTGTGTTAAAAAGTGAAAATGGTGAAGCTTGGAACTCAAAACCAGCATTTTTTCTTTCAAATATTATGGCAACAAGGTATCATGTAGTGATATCCAACTGTATGTCTTCTTTACAATGAGATTATTTTGGAGTACTGAATTAGAAAGCGAAAAGGGTGAAGCTTGGTACTCAAAACCAGCTCTCTTTTTTTCTCTTGCAATTTTGTGCGGAAAAAGTTGTTTGAACTTTATTATTTTTAGAAAGACTCTAGTCCTTGCTTCAAGTTTGAAACCTTTTCCTTTCCTAGGGTTTCTTTTTTATCCTTTTACATTTAATGAAATTCTAGAAGGTTAAATATTCTTGTCTTCTATGCTAATTTCATGTTTTGTTAACAAAAGATAGCTAACTTTCCCATAAAATTTGTCGTGTGATATTTATTCTTTGAGCCCATTTTGAAAATTTGATTGGTTAGTTTAGTTAAAATTTTAACACTTATTTGAATTGTTTGGGATTCCGTTTTGACGCCCTATTGCATTTGATGAAATCCTTCGTCTTATACGGTAGTCATATGTTTAATTTTATCTTTCATATTGATATGACGGGGATATTCTGCTTGAGATAGCCTTCATAATTGGGTTACCTTTTTTGCTGACATACATCTACATAATGCTTTTTCTTCCTACAACAACAACAAATCCAGCTTAATACCATACATGGGGTCTGGGGAGCGACTGGTTTTGGATTCCTATCCTGTATTTAGAATTTGGTTGTTTTCCATGATCATAAAACTTGAGATGTATTTACTACTAGGAAAAAATGCTTTTAATCTTATATTTCAAGACGCTTGGTTAGTGCACATGTTTTTGTTATTGTTTTCCTGCTTATGGGTTACTATTGTTTTAGCATATTCAGCCTTGATAAGTAACTCACCTTGAATTCATTTTATTTCTTGATCAGGTTTTTAGTTTTCCAGATTGTTACCCTTCTCAGGAAAAAAAGAAGAGGAGTTTTGAAGATTGTAACCATTTGAAACAATGTGGTTATGTATACTACTTCATGATGGGAACTGAAGATAAAACGCTGCTTTGTTACTGCCACTGGGGCAGAAAGAATAAGGTGTTACCAGATGGATCCATTTCGTATACGCGAGGTATTACTGATCAGATTATTATTAGCACAGGCATAAAGTACAATGATTTTGTGAATGCAGTTTTTGGCCGATTAGTCATTGATCCTTCAGATAAGATCTTGCATTTTACAGTGAAGTTTGATAGGTCCGAATTAATACGGCTGAGGGACCAAGAAGGTGTCGATACCCTGTTACAATTTAATGATAGTTTTGCTCATGTTTATGCATCAAGTTTGGAGGAGGAGCCTAACTCTGTACCGCCATCAGGTGGTGCCAAAAAAGTTGAACTTATTGTTTATTCTAATTCAAAACCAGATAAAACTCCTGCATGTGATGATGAAAATGATTTGGCAAGCCTTCTGAAGAAGGCACGGTCTAACCAGTCAACTGGAGACAGCAAATCTCTGAAGAAAGCATGGGCTCACCAGTCAGCTGGAGATAGTAAACCTCAGCAGAAAGAAGATGTTGGCGGTGATAATCAAAGACATGCATGTGCAGCTAGACCGTGCAGTAATTCTGTGGAAAGATTAAATCAAAATGGATTGGGCTGTCCTGAAAGGGATGTGCAAACCAACAATTTTAAAATTGGGACTGTTAATGGACAGGCCTCCAGACCGCCATCAGGGGGTGCAAAAAATATTGAACTTCTCGTTGATTCTGATTCCGAACCAGATACCATTTCTGATAGTAATCCTGCACTGGTGTATGATTATCCTGATCCTGAATTCAGTGATTTTGACAAGCACAAAGCAGAAAATCGCTTTGCAATTGACCAAATCTGGGCTTGCTATGATACGGAGGATGGTATGCCAAGATTCTATGCCCACATTAGGAAGGTATCCAGTCCTGAATTTAATGTGATTTTCAGTTGGCTCGAGGCTCATCCAGAAGATCAAGGAGGCAGAGCTTGGGTCAGGGCAGAGTTGCCTGTTGGCTGTGGGAAATTTAAACGTGGGTGTACTGATTCCACTTCTGATCGACTTACATTTTCTCATCAAGTTCAGTGCGAGATGGGCAAGAGAGGTTTGTACCCATAGGAAGTACAAGTATGAAGTTGTGGAGATTCTTTCTGATTATGTTGGAGATGTTGGTGTCCAAGTTGGTTACTTAGGTAAAGTTACTGGATTTGTTAGCCTTTTCCAGCGAACAATGCTGACTGAAGTTGGTACATTCTTTGTAAAGACAAATGAACTTTACAAGTTCTCTCATCAAATTCCCTCTTTCAAAATGACCGGAACTGAATGAGAGGGTGTACCTGCGGGATCGTTTGAACTTCATCCTTATTCTCTTCCCCTCAATCCCAATGATATTTGGTACCCGGGGAAAGGTAAGGAAGGCAGCAGGACTGCAAATTCTGAACCTGTAGAAAATCTTCTGCCTGAAGTTCCTCTTGGAACTAGAGATGAGTCCAGGAATGCAACGCCATCTCCTAAATCAAGGGACTTGAATGGCATCCATGCTACTGATGGAGAGTCTGCTAAGGTTCGAATATCTCCTAAGGAAGTGAACATCTCTAAGAAAAAGCGAACTCAGATGAGCTCTCATTCTGCCAATGACAGTCCTTCCAGTGATTTTGACGATAATTATGTTAAAAAATGCCGTCACTCAAGTCCCAGCATACCATCTCATTTGTCATGTCAAGCTGATAAAGAGTTGCACTCGCGCATACAGAGCTTTGGTCTCAGCAACTCCTTTGGAAGCTCAAAGAGTCCAATAGCTTTGTCAGCCTATGACAGTCCTTACTTTGATTTTTTTGATAAAATTGTTAAAGAAAGCCGTTACTCAAGTCACAGCTTACCAATCCATTTGTCATGTCAAATTGATAGAGAGTTGCACTCGCGCATACAGAGCTTCGGTCTCAGCAACTCCTTTGGAAGCTCAAAGAGTCCAATAGCTTTGAAAGTTTCGAGTAGATCAGGTATGGGCTCTTTTATGGTCAAAATAGTACATTGCCAAACACTTATGCTCAGATCAAGAGGATTGTTCCTTCCCCATTCAAACTGCATGCAGTCCTACTTGAAGTGAGTGCAGGGCATAAAAATGCTCCTCAGACTGTTTGTGGGATGTTCAAAGTCCAGAACGAAAGTTCGAGTCTTTGATCCTAGTATCTTCTCTCATGTGGTGAAAGCAGTCTCTAATAATAGGTTTGGGTTTGTAATCTATCCAAGAAAAGGAGAGATTTGGGCACCGTACAAGAACTGGAAAAAATCAGGTTTAGATCCAGACAAGTTGGAGTATGAGATAGTCGAGATCATTGAGAATTCAATAGACGGGATAATAGTTTCATCCATGGTGCGTGTGAATGGTTTCAAGTCAGTCTTTGCGTGTCCAGGAAAGCAAAGATCGAATTCTGTTATTCTAGAAATAAAGAAAGATGAGTTGGGGAGATTGTCTCATCAGATTCCTGCATTTCAGCTGACTGGGGAAAAAGGAGGGGTTTTGAGAGGCTGCTGGGAGCCTGATCCTGCTTCAGTACCGTGTTCTCTATGAAGTGATGCACCAGTTATAGTGTGATGGGATTAACACACTGATGGCTTTCTGTTCTCATCAGTTTCTTGCTCGATGATTAAGACGGAACACAGCTATAGGGAGGGCAACAAGTTAGCAGATGCATTAGTGCGCATGGGTCTGTAGTTTTTGGAAGTTGTTGTGTGTTATGTACCCCTCCCCCTTTTGTAATAGGCTTATACACCCAAGAATATCAAGGCTCTTAATATAGTAGGATAGTCCCTAAGTTTTTGTAAAGACTCTTATTATTATATAAAACTATACTTTTAAGCGCAAAAAAAGAAGAAAGATCAGATATGTAGACATGACAGATTCTGTCTTCTGCTTTACTCCAATGAAGGGAGTTTTTTCGCCGGAATTCATGGATGGTGTCATTATAAATCTTAGGTTACAGTAGTTAGTAGAATCCCTGCCACTGGGGCTGAACACTTTTGTCTGGTGAATGAGATGGTTGCTGGAGCATGTAGTAAGGATATTAACGGACATGTTTTTTCTTTTAGAAGGCATCTGTTGTTGTAATCTATCGTATTTTGTCAGGAGAATGGTAAACTTGTCTTGTTTTGAATAAGCTATTCGTTGATACTTACCGTGATCATTCAACTTGAGTTTGGAATTGAACGACTTCGTGACTTGGGTGATATTGAAAGTTGATGTCTTTATTCTCATTGATTTCAGTTGCAGAAAATGATAATGATTTCTCATGCAAGATTAAGAAACCAAAGAACTAAAGTATCTCTCGGTTTGTGCTGAGAAACCGAAAATTCTGAAATAAAGGCAACTTAAAGGGAAAAAAGTTGGAAGAGACCAAGTACACGGCTTGAACACATTTTCCCCCGTCTCTACGAAGGAAACATGACACTGTATAGCCGTTGTAAGAATAATAGCCGAAAAAATATATAAAATTTGTATATATATATATACATTATGTATGTTTATATATATAAATTTTATACACTTTTTCGGCTACCAGATGTAATTAGTTTCTGGCACGGGCTAAAAGCGATAATACCCCCTCTATGAACTCTATATTTGGGTCAATCAAGTCTCTTGGTGGAATTTTGAAGGTAATGGAAGAAAAATACTACACCAAAAAGGTAATGTATTCTCAAGTTTCTTGTGATGAAGTATCTGAGTTTGAAATGATTGACAAATAGATCAGTCATAGAACCAATGAAGAAAATATTGTCAACTTTGCAATGGTCCTATCTTCTTTTGCACTTAATAGATACTCCTTTTAAAAGTTCATTTGACTTGTAAAATGTTCGGAAGAACACATTAGCCTGATATCAATATTAGACACTAATACTATTTCATTTCAATGAGCGTTAAACCAAAAATAAATGATAGCCATGTTTTTTACTCTCTCTGCCTTTTTTCCCCTCTGAAAAGCTGAAATTTCAGTCAAATATGTCTTTAATATAAGAGTATAGTAGAGATAGTAAACAATCTTGCTTCAGTCCACAAGCTAGAAAGTGAGCAGAACAAGTTTATCTGTCTTGCAGAACAATCAACTGAATGTTAAAGAGTAGTAAATGTTAGTGCATTGGAATGTAGCTTGCAAGGTAACAAACAACTAGTTCACTTTGTCCTGTTTCCATATTCTTTTTTCGTTATGAGATGTTTATTTGTAGCATCAGTTCTAACCTTTCTGTTATTCACCTTGGGTTACTTTTTAGCAATATTGTCGTTATGCTGCTTCCTCTCTCATTTTTACATCTTGTTTGGATGGTTGTTATCTATCGTTTCATAATATATCGTCTAGTATTGTATTGTATTTTGATGTGTACAATAAAGTGCTATTGATGGAACGACGCTACCACACCAAATCGGTTATTCCATAAAGTGCTACTTTTCGTCTTTATTTAACGACTGATTTAACGATATGATACAATAATATAAATAACAATCAAAACAAATATCATATTTAAAATAACAATACGATACAATACAACAGGTAACAACCAAATTCACTAGCCATAAATTTGGCAATAGTTCAACTCTTACAATGATGCTCAAAAGCTCATCTATCTTCTCTGCCCCTCATTCTTTTTCGACCCTCGACTCTTGTACTAAATAAAAATGGCTGTCAACAAATTTTTCGTTGTTTATATTGGTTTCTTAAATTGGAAATATAACAATATATAGCAAAACAATAACTGTAAAGATATATGTGAATGTCACATATATAATGTAGTAGTAGTATTTTTTGGTTTAACTTTTACAATTCCTGGCAACATGACTGATTTCTTTTAGCTGTCAGAATCTGAAGTACATATATTTAGAGAAATCATACATTAACCTCAATTAATTTGGAATTGAAATGTTGTTAACTGTTTAATTGATACTAAATATAATAATAATAGCTACTTATCTCTTGGTTTTCTCCATCATACAAATTCATTGTACTATAAAAAAAAGTGAGAAACAAAAGTTAATTTACAGTTTTACCCATCAAAAACTAAGTGACCACTTTGCCCTTTAATTAAACATTATTAAAAATATTTTGTAAAAAAATATAAATACACATTCTAATAAAAAAAATATTATTACATGTATTTTAATGCATTATACGTTAGCATAGTTGAAGAGGCAGGTTTCATTGAATTTAATCAATTTATTGCTTACCAGAATGGCCGTTACTTTTTCAACCTTAATATTCCCTATGAATGGAACCTATATATTGTTTATTTGGACTCAAACACCTTAATAGGCGTTTAAAAAAAAAAAATACATATCTATATATAGCGTGCAAATTGAAGACGCTATATTTTAACGGTAACTTTTGCCGTTAAGGTATAGCGTCTTCAATTTGCACGCTATACTTGTCTGACAATTTGACTTCTGCTATAGCGTTTTCTGAACATATGCTATATATAGCGTTTTCAAATCATACGCTATATGCCTTTATAATAATACCCTCCGTCTTCTTCCTCGACAGAACCCCTTCCCCAATTTTTTAAAAAACTCTCCTCTCTTCTTCTGGTCCCCCCGCCCACTGCTCGATTTAAAAAAAAAAAAAATTGTGGGCCCCTCCCGTCACACAAAAGGCCAGTAACGTAGGTCCCACATCGTAGTAGAGCATTTCGGACTCGTGGTTTAACTCTTTCGTCTTCAGATTTTCACGCAAAACACTCACAACGTCGAAGTATTTCGATTTATTTTATGTCCAAACTTGTATAATAATGTATATCACTGCTTATTGAATGTGTTTCCATGTCCTTTTGTGTATTATTTGGAAAACTAATATGTTATATTTATCCGGACTTAGATATTAGTGTTCTAAAAAAATGTAAAATTGAGATTTAATTTTTTATGTTAATATCCGTATTTAGATATTAGTATTTCCATGTCATTTTGTGTTTTATTTGCGAAACTAGTATTGTTGTAGCTATTTTTGTTAATGTTATGTGATTAAAATGTATATGTTGTTTATATTTACTTTATTTATTAGCGTAGCAAAATGTAGAAACTTTTAGCGCAGTAAACTGTATAGTATTTTAGCGTAGAATCCTTGTATTTTAAGTATTTCTTAGAATGGTAGATGAAAATATATACTTTGTATAATTTTAGAATTTAAATTATAAAACAAACACTCAAAAAATTGAATTTGACACACAAAATATTCATGATAGTTTGGTGCTATCGGGCCTAAAATATCGAGCCTGGAACCCAATTGTTATATATACTTTGTAAAATTAAATAATTAAAAATATAGAATTTAAATTATAAAACAAACACAGGCAGACAAAATTATCAAAAAATTGAATTTGACACACATAAATATTTATGATAGTTTGGTGTTATTGGGCCTCAAATATCGAGCATGGAACCCAATTGTTATATGTACTTTGTAAAATTAAATAATTAAAAATTTAGAATTTAAATTATTAAACAAACACAGACAGACAAAATTATCAAAAAATTGAATTTGACACACATAAATATTCATGATAGTTTGGTGCTACTAGGCCTCAAATATCGAGCCTGAAACCCAAATTGTTATATATACTTTGTAAAATTAAATAATTAACATACAATTAATGTTGTTTAATTTACAGTTGATGACATGAACGCGACTATACATCCCGGCCCTTACTCTCGTGAGCTATTAGTGCTTCAGGGCGATCATAGGTCCGCCCATATATGGGAGGGAGAGTTACATTCCCAGACTCCCGCGCTAGGAGAGTGGACGACCTGTGGGATTTTCTTCTTGACAGAGTTCTCCACGAGCGTGTAGTCCATCGCCTCCAGGCCACGGGATTCTATAGGATTATTGAGATCGGTCAGATACAGATTGACTGGGCGTTGATCACGACATTGATTGAGCGGTGGCGACCGGAGACACATACTTTTCATTTGCCCATTGGCGAGGCTACCGTCACGCTGTAGGACGTTGAGGTTTTATATGGCCTGCCCGCTGATGGCATGGCCGTTTCACTGCCTATTGCTATGAGATATATGTCGTGTGATCGTTATTTGGACATGCTGCAGCAGCTCACGGGTTTCAGGCCACAGGACGAGGCTGCATCGTCGGGTGCTAGTCGGTTGACTTTGACCCCTATTAGACAGCACCTGGAGCTACTCCACCCCGATATCACCGACGATACAGAGGAGGAGCATATCACCCAGTATACTAGGTTGTTGTTGCTTCTTCTATTTGGAGGGGTCTTGTTCCTGAATACTTCGGGAAACCTAGTCAGCCTTAGATTTTTGCATCATCTTCAGATGCTAGATAAGTTACCCTATTACAGCTGGGGTGGTGTTGTTCTCGGCTACAAGTATAGGCAGATGTGTCGGGCGAGCATGGGCACTCAGAGAGATGTTTGTGGTTTTATGCCGCTTCTACAGGTGACAACATATTCAAATAAAGTGTTCATCAGTTCCAACTCTACCTACTTAGACTTTATCGTAAACATTACGTCAACTTTGTATGTTAGGTTTGGGCATGGAAGCGGTTCTTGCAGTTTCAGCCACCGCGACCACAATTACCTCCTACTATAGCACCTTTGTTTCTCCCTCTAGCCAGGAGGTGGGTTCTCCAACGTAGACTTACACGAGAGTATGATGCTCATCATAATCTCCCCCTCTGCAGGGATGTGTTGGATCTGCTGGAGGGTGCACAGGTAAATATGTACCTAAAATTACCTTGTGTAGATTAAATTAGTGTTGCGCATACTCACGTTTCATGTTCTTATTTGATAGTTCATCTGGACGCCATACAACGAGGATTTGATAGCTTCCCTGCCACCTTATTGCTCGGCCGGCCAATTTATTTGGAGCACTTCTGCCCCACTCATATGCCTCAATATTGTGGAGCATCATGCCTCGGAGCGGGTACTTCGGCAGTTTGGCCGCCCGCAGTATATACCGAGGGGGCCTATATGGGAGCCTACGCATTATTAGAGGGATGACTGTAGCCGGGCGGACGACGCATTTATGGCATGGTTATCCGGGCAGATCCAGAGTTGGGACGTTCGAGAGCAGATGATTACGCCCCCACCTACTTGGGACTAGGAGGTGGATATTCAGAGGTATATGTCCTGGTACCGACACATCACCCGAATTTTTATCGGGAACCCTGTTCATCAGGCTGGCGGTCGGTACGTTCCATACGCCGGGCGACACGAGGCCCTGGTATGCTTTCTATTATTATTCATTATATAACAATATTTTAGTGCAATATACGTAGTTTATATTTTGTACGTTGTGGAGGCTATTGGACTACACACAGTCTACCAGATGGCACTGCAGATGCCGGATTATGTCGGCGATCCTGCGATAGTCTTGCAGGATTATAGCCGTCGATTTGCAAAGTTGGCTGCCTGGACACTGCAGCGAGCCCGGGAGGATCAGCGTTTGGCACACATGCCTGATTATGTGGAGCCAGATCTGTACGAGCGAGGCCCTGGTGTGGCACGAGGTGGTGGTGCTCGACGAGGCGGAGGTGCCCGACGAGGTGGTGGTGCCCGACAGAACCCCTTCCTGGTGGACTGCTGTAATGCACTCTTTGATTTTATACCTTATGGACGCTTCGATGTGTGGAATAAGAACAAGAGAAATCAAGTCAATATCCAAGTTGAAATGATTCCCGTTGAATGTGTCCATTTCGCATGTGTGGGTGGGAATGTATTTACCCACTTTCCACAGACCCGACTTCTTCCTCATCGCACGCAACATCCAATGACATGGCCAAAACCACCTGCGACAAACAACCTTGTATACAACCGGACTTGACTCCCATACCGTCATCTCACGACACTCTTTTACGTTGTGCATTTTACAAGCCCTGCTTAGGCGCGTTTTATCAGGAAAAAGCATGCCCCCTTGCCAGCACCGTTGGTCTAGACTCGTCCCACATTGCTGTCCGAATTTCATCAAAATTCCTTGTGAGAGCTTCCACATCCGGTATGTTTGGCAAGTTATCAAGGTAAGGAACCTCCCTTGAATGAAACGACACTTGGGACTCATACACTCTTCGTCTAGGGGGGGGGGGGTGGAGCATACTCTCTCGTCAAATCAGGTCATTCCTTCTCATCCTTCTCATCACCATCCTCACGAGCAAAGGGTGTCTCGTCTCCAGATTCATCAGCATTGTTGTCGTAATCACTGTTCTCTTCCTCACTCTGTGCATCTGCCAGATCCCGATTTAATACGTCGTCTTCGGGAAATTGGGTGAGTACATTTGCTTCAACTTGCTCGTTTTTACAGCACAATCAACAAATTAATAAGATGTTGAATTTAAAAAATACTTTCCAAATAGCCGTATCACTTCACTTACAAGTCGTAATGTGATGAAATTCCATGATGGACATTTTCATGTAGGTGATGGCTCCCGGATGGACCACCATGATCCAACACACCAAAACTATGCTCGGGTTCATAATTTGTAAAATTCATATCCGGCCTGTCCCCCTGTTAAATATATGAGCGTTAATACAAATTGAATACAGCAAAAATGTATATCGTAACACAAAAGAAAATTGAAGCTTACCACTCCTCTTTTGAATTATGTAAAGCAGGCGGGGATAAGTTTAAATCGAGGAAAACTCTTTCATCCGGAACCTGTCCAGCGAAAACTCCTCCAGAATAGCCAGCCGATGACTGGGGGTTATCCGGAACCTGTCCAGCCACCTCATTGTTTGGAACGTATTCGACCTTGACGTACATATCCAATATATTTATTACAAGATATTCCCGGTATTCATCCGGAGTCCTCAGAAAATCCCTCAAAGTTTCATCATCGTAGATGTTTAACTCCGAGTAAAAAGCAGCCCCTTGCGGAGTGACGGAATACAGATATCTTCCGGTTACTTTAGGTCTCACTGAACGTTTCCTCACACCCATTCTTTTACGTAACAACGATACCAATTTATCGTACTCCATTGTAAGCGGTAATTTAACATGATCCTGTGGAGGTAAACTATACCTCACAGAGTTATTCTCCGTCACAACCTCACCCCCCCCCCCCCCCCAATATAATGAAACTCTTATCCTACGCTCTTCAGACATTACGAAAAAGTGCTTCAGAATTTAACAACAAGAAAATATTGCAGAGAGTTAGAATTGTATGTGAACGAATTTTCCTAAGGTTCTAACTGCTTTATATAGGAAATGGCTAGCCCGGGACATTGAATTTTTTTGCCGTATAGCGTCTTCTAAACACACGCTATATATTTAAATTATTGTGTCTGTCAGTTCACTTATTGGTGGGTCCATATTCAGTGCATATCGTTTTCTTTTTGCGCGCTATATATAGCGTTTGAATTGAACAAGCTATCTTAACGGCAGACGTTACCGTTAAAGTATAGCGTGTTCAATTTGCACGCTGTATATAGAAATGTATTTTTTTTTTTTAAATACCTATTAAGGTGTTTTGAGTCCAAATAAACACTATATAGGTTCCGGACTCGGAAAAAGAATCTGTAGAGTATTCAACAATTACCGAAATTATATATACATACCATAAATGGAGAATTCTATTAAATAAAATCCTAATTTCCCAGCTCTTTCCCTTTAATTTTCGTATTCAGTGAGGTCTTCTTTGTTTTATCCTTAAAATAAAATGGCGATGGTGGGTGATGGCATTGGATTTCTCTTTACGAGAAATCTGAAGTAAAAGTTGTCCTCCGACACGTACGTGGTACGATCTATCATCTGTTTGCTTTATTGAACTTCTCCAATAAAGGAACGCTAGAAATATAGAGCAAGGACCAAGATAAACTTGAGTGCAAATACATGCTTCTTTTCTGGTCATGTTTATCCTCTTACCAATTAGTCTTCCTCTTTCATGTTGCTTTTTATTAATTTGGTTTCTATCATGCATAGTAGCATTGGAGTCATACAACATTGAAGAAAATAAAAAGGGAATTTTAATAATAAGAAAAGTTATCAAGAAATATATGGTTTAAGGAAAAGAAATCTAAAACGTGATTCTATTGTAGTACCTTTGTTTGGCTATTTAAACGTTGGAAGTTGCAACAACTGATTTGTCTTTATTTCATTGAGAAGTTTTATTTTGTGTCTCATACAACTGACATTAGTTGTATGAGACTCTTTTTTGTTTCACAAAATTGTGGACCCCAATCTTACACTGCTGGGTCCACAAAAATCTGAATCCACAAAATTATGAGACAAAAAGTTGCCTTGTATGAGACACAAAATAAAATTTTCCTTATTTCATTATCTTGGTATTTATGTGCTAATTTATTCTTCCAGGAAGGGCGACAGTAGCATTTTCGCTCCTGCATATCAAATGCTCTGCAGAAATCCGATGTACCCATTATCATTTGTCCATGGAGGTTTATAATTGCCCCCCCTTTAAATATTTTTTCTTTTTTAGATTAATTAATGTTGGATTTAATTAAATACAGTTTTATCTTTTGTTTTTTCCCCGCTATTTTTTGAATCATCTCTTTATCTCTTATCTCAAACCCGAAAAATTAAAATTTGATAATTGTATTGGGGAAAATTGTATTTATATATATATGGTGACATGTCATGACACGTAGACTGGTCAAACAGTCAAGTAATTAAGGTTGGTTAACAGATACGAGCAACAACAGATACGAACAAGTTAAATGGAGAAGGCACGAGCAGTCATACAAGTAATTCAACGCTCGTACCTATTCAAGACATTTAAAGGTCAAAGATCGTGAAGAGTCAAAGGAATGAATCTGACGGTAAAAAAAGCCCAGATACAGCATTTAATGAGTATTAAATACTGGAAACGTTAGAGAATATGTATTTAACGTATATGATTGCATAACGTAACATTTAAAGTCATTAATTGTCCATAATTGTCTTATTATGACAAAGGTAAAGCCTGTATTCCCAAGATGGCTATAAAAGGGAAAGTCACAAACAACTGTAAGGAGGAAAAAAAACACTATTGGAATATACTTTGATTTACTTGCTTTCTGATCATATTTCTCACAAATTTCTTTCTTTATATACTCTTATCCAATTATCAGTAACCCATGTTCTTCTAAATTCAAGCTTTGACCTAAAATCTAATTTTTGGTTAAACAAATTGGTGTCGTTACCGGGAATCTGATAATCAATTATATCTCAGCTTGATTTTCTTTGTGGAATCAACTATGTCGAACAACAATGACAATATCCAAGGAAACCCAATCAATCAGCAAAATCAGGGAGATCCGCAAAATGATCAAACACCACGAGATTCACCACGACAATCTCGTGAAGGCACTCCTGAAGGATCTCACACAGAAGAACGAGGTCAATTTGAAAATGCTGAAGCTATGGATGATGCCTTACAAAAACTTATCGCTACTCAGGTCAATAAAGCTTTACAAGCTTTTGTTAGTCAATTACCTGCTGCTCCACCCACACCTACTCCAAATAACAATACTTTGGAGAACCCTCGTTCTGGACTGGTTAATTCAGGCAGCGGTGGAACCCCCGGTGAAACACAGGAGGGAGACCCAGGTAATCCGGTAAATTCTGATTTGCAAAATCTAGTACTAACATTGCAGAAAAAGCTTAGGGAGCAAAACTACCGCATAGAATAAATACCCTGAGTATCACCCGTGATCAAGGGGGTAGATATAGATAAATATTCTCAACAGCCATGGAAGCCAAGTGTCGCCCGTCTCTCAATTCTAAAGAAGTTCAAGATGCCCGATATTCCAAAGTATGAAGGGACAACAGACCCACGAGATCATGTTACTGCATTTACAACAGGAGTCAAGAGCAATGATTTGACTAAGCAGGAGATTGAATCAGTGTTGGTCAAAAAATTCGGTAAAACACTCATTAAAGGGGCACCAACATGGTATTCTCTCTTACCTGAAAAATCTATAAATTCTTTTGCTGAGCTTGCAGATTTATTTATCAAAGCACACTCGAGAGCTCAAAAAGTTGAAAACAGAATGGAGGACATCTTCAAAATCAAGCAAGGAGATTCAGAGCTACTAAGAGAATTCGTGGATAGATTTCAACGGGAAAGAATGACATTGCCACGAGTACCTGACAATTGGGCAGCCATAGCCTTCACCAGCAATTTGAATGAGAAGAGTTCAGAAGCCACGAGGCGACTCAAGGAAAGCCTTCGAGAATTCCCAGCAACAACGTGGAATGATAGCTACAATAGATACAGTACAAAGATGAGGATTGAAGAAGACATTATTTTACGACATAAAACAGAAGAAAAAGTAAGCTCAAGGCGTGTGGAAAATGAAAAGAGATCCGGTAAAAACAGGTACGAGCCTTACATGGGACCTGCGGGAAAGGACTCACGGTTAAGGCAAGATAATCAAAGGTACGATCACAAACCTAGAAACAGGGAATCAGGCTCCTCATCAAGGTTCGAAAACGATCAGAATACACGTGGGTCACGAGACGATGATGGATGTCTAAAAGCAAGGTTCGGGGGTTACAATTTTAATGTAAGCACTTCTGAACTCGTAGCTGTTTTAAGAAGAATGGGAGATAAGGTACGATGGCCAAAGGAGATGAGATCAAATCCAAACAGACGAAACCCTGATCATTGGTGTGAATTTCACAACGACCACGAGCATAAAACAGCAGATTGCAGATATTTGCAAAGAGAAGTTGATCACTTGCTAAAACAGGGGTATCTCACTGAGTTATTCAGTGAAAAAGGTAAACAAGTATATATGAAGAACAGACAGGAGCCTCCGAAACCACCCTCGCCTAAAAGAACCGTCAATGTTATAAGTGGGGGTGAAGATATCAATGGTGTCTCATATACCGCAGCTAATAAGACTTCCAAAATAACAATCACTCATGGGAAGCGGTTGCGACATGT
>NW_017672755.1:80140-93978 GCF_001879085.1 Nicotiana attenuata | reverse complement strand
ATTGGCCCGAGAGAAAAGTGTACATAGGAGCTAATCTTAGCCCGGAGGTAAAACATAAATTGATTGAATTTTTAAAAGCTAATGCAGATTTTTTTGCTTGGTCCCATTCTGACATGACAAGGATACCACCGGAAGTCATGACCCATAAATTGAATGAAGATCCATCATATCCTCCAGTCAAGCAAAAGAAAAGAAAGCAAGGAACTTTCAAAAATAAGGTGATTCAAGAAGAAGTTCAAAAATTGCTAAAAATTGGTTCAATTCGTGAGGTAAAATATCCTAACTGGTTAGCTAATACTGTTGTGGTTCCTAAGAAGAACGGTAAGTGGCGAGTCTGTGTAGATTACACAGACCTTAATAAAGCATGTCCAAAAGATTCTTTTCCTTTACCGCACATAGATCAATTAATTGATGCTACTGCAGGGCATGAGCTATTAAATTTTTTAGATGCATATTCAGGCTATAATCAAATCAAGATGGATCCAGGAGATGAAGAAAAAACTTCTTTCATAACAGACAGGGGGACTTACTGTTATAAGGTAATGCCCTTTGGTCTTAAGAATGCAGGTGCAACGTATCAGAGGTTAGTTACCCAAATGTTTCAAGAACATTTAGGTAAGATCATGGAGGTATATATAGATGATATGCTAGTTAAGACTCAACATTCAGAAGATCATATATCGCACCTGTCTGACACGTTTAAAATTTTACGAAAATATAATATGAAGTTGAATCCAGAAAAATGTGCATTTGGTGTGGCATCAGGTAAGTTTTTAGGTTTTCTTGTTTCTAACCGTGGTATTGAAGTGAATCCTGCATAGATTAAGGCCATTGAAGAAATCCCTTATATACTTTCAAACAAGAAAGAGGTTCAAAGACAAACAGGAAGAATCACAGCTTTGGGAAGGTTCATTTCTAAATCATCGGAAAAATGTTTCAAATTCTTCTCGGCCCTTAAGAAGCAGGATCATTTTGAATGGGATGAGGAGTGTCAACAAGCACTTAGGGATTTGAAAACATACTTGTCAAATCCACCTTTGCTAGCAAAACCAAAGGCCGGGGAGAAACTTTTCATCTACCTTACTGTTTCAGAAGTTGCGGTAAGCGCAGTTTTGGTTCGAGAAGAGCAGGGTAAACAGTCTCCTATCTATTATGTTAGCGAATCTTTGTTAGATGCAGAGACACGGTATCCGCAATTGGAAAAACTAGCACTTGCTCTAATCATGGCATCTAGGAAGTTAAGACCATATTTTCAATGTCATCCCATTGTTGTAGTGACTGCATACCCCTTACGTAATATATTGCATAAACATGAATTGTCAGGGAGGTTAGCTAAATGGGCTATAGAGCTAAGTGAATATGAAATCACGTACCTACCTAGAACAGCAATAAAATCTCAGATATTAGCTGATTTCGTAGCTGACTTTAGCCAAGGGATGCAGTTAGAAGCAGAAAAAGAAGTACAAATACTTAATGGGGCTAATCCAGGAACATGGACCTTATTTACGGATGGCTCATCTAACGTAAAAGGTGCAGGATTAGGAATTGTTTTAGTACCACCTACGGGTGGAACTATTAGGAAAGCTATTAAATGTCATTCCATAACTAACAATGAAGCGGAGTATGAAGTTGTGATTGCAGGTCTAGAATTGGCACGAGAACTTGGTATAAATCAAGTAGTGATCAAAAGTGATTCGCAACTCGTGGTTAATCAAATGTTGGGGACTTACACAGCTAGGGAAGCAAGGATGCAACAGTACTTGGAAAAGGTACGGGAACTGATAAAGCAATTCCAAACTTGGAAGGTCATACAAATATCAAGGGATGAAAATGTTGAAGCAGATGCCTTAGCTAATCTCGCATCCGCAGCTGATGTGGCAAATGATTTAAACGCTTCAGTTATACATTTATTTCATTCAGTTCTCGAACCTGATAAGAATAAGGTAAATTTAAATAATTTAACTTGGGACTGGAGAAACGAAATTGTTGCTTTTTTACAGCATGGAGCCGTCCCTGATAACAAGAAACAAGCGCATGCACTTCGAAAAAAGGCTGCTCGTTACTGTTTAAAACAGGGGAACCTTTATCGTAAAATGTTCGGTGGTCCCTTAGCAAGATGCCTCAGACCTTCTCAAAAGGAGTATGTAATGAGGGAAATACATGAGGGGCATTGCGGGAATCACGCAGGAGGAAGATCACTGGTGAGAACCTTGATTAGAGCAGGGTACTATTGGCCTAAAATGGGAGAAGAAGCGGAAAGTTTCGTGGCTAAATGTGATAAATGCCAGAGGTATGGTAACAATATGCACATGCCAGCAGAATTATTACATCCAATCATTGCGCCGTGGCCATTTATGAAATGGGAAATGGATATAGTAGGACCATTACCTCAAGCAAAAGGACAGGTAAAGTTTCTTCTCGTACTTACCAATTATTTCACTAAATGGGTAGAGGCAGGAGCATTTAAACAGGTGCGAGAAAAAGAAGTTAAAGATTTTATTTGGCGAAATATCATCTGCCGATTTGGTGTACCAAAGGAAATTGTATGCGACAATGGCCCTCAATTTATCGGAGCTCAAGTCACAGAGTTTTTTGAGAGTTGGCAAATTAAAAGGATTACATCTACACCTTATCACCCAGTGGATAACGGGAAAGCAGAATCAACGAACAAAGTCATAATCAACAATTTGAAGAAACGTTTAGAAGAGTCAAAGGGTAATTGGCCTGAAGTGTTACCTGGAGTTTTATGGGCATATAGCACGACAACAAAGACGAGCACAGGTGAAACCCCTTTCTCTTTAGTTTATGGAGCTGAAGCACTAATCCCGGTTGAAATAGGAGAACCAAGCACAAGATTCTCACAAGCAACACAAGAGTCTAATGATGAAGAGATGCGGGTCAATTTGGATCTACTGGAAGGCAAGAGAGAAGCTGCATTAATAAGAATGGCAGCACAAAAACAAGTGATCGAACGATATTACAACAGGAAAGCACGCCTGAGATACTTCAAAATTGGGGACTTCGTGCTTAAAATGGTTTTTCAATCTACAAAGGCAGCCAACGCGGGTAAACTAAGTCCAACCTGGGAAGAACCCTACAGAGTTCGAGATATTGCAAGAAAAGGAGCATACGAGTTGGAAACAATGGACGGGAAGGTGCTTCCTTCACATTGGAATGCAGTTCATTTAAAGAGATACTACTTCTAAGGAAAAACCCACGGTCAGGTATCACCATGTTAAATTATATTTTTTGAATTGTTAAAATTTTACTAACAATTTTAGATGATAAGCAAAACGCTAACCCATACTAAATGATGAGTCACGACCTGTAAGGCAAAATGGAATAAACTAAAATTCCTAGCCCAGGGTTACAATTATTCTGATAGAAGTATACACGGGTTAAGCAGTCTTCATCTATAATCGCACCCCCGAGTCCCATATGTATTTCCTTTTCAGGAAAAGGACCAGGTGAAGGAGACTACCAACTGCTCGAGGCTTCATACTTCAACACTCAAACACTTGGGGGACTACATAGTATATACAGTCACGTGTATAAAAAAGGCAAAGAAGATTTAAATCAAGCCTAGAAGAATCAAGTACGCAGTGAAAGTTACGAAGTCATGGCATTCATCATAGTATCTTTCCCATGAGAACAATGGAGTCATCATAGTATTCTTTCCCATGAGAACAATGGAGTCATCTCTCAAACTCTTCCTAATGTTCTGGAGCTAAAAGGACCATGTACCAAAACGGTTAGGGTAAAGACTATGTACTAAAACGGGTTATAAGGAAAAACCCTGTATCTATTGTTCTTCTTTTGTATAAATCTGTTACAAGAAAAATAGTTACGAGAAAGTTATAGATGTAATTCAAATACATGTAAAATATTACTCAAAACTTGTCAAGGTTCAGAATAAAAACTTGTCAAAGTTATTGCAAAAAGCATGTGTGTTCCTATTTCTTTTATCGTATTATAAACACCATTATGAAGTTGAGACATCTTCTTCATTAAGTGTCAAAATATAAAAGGGCCCTCTTTTATAAAATTCATGTTATTTAGTCATGGGATTAACAGAAGCGTTTTTCAAAGAACAAAAATGCAGACTATTCTTTAAGTCCTTGAAAATAAAACGCAAGAATAGAACAGACAGAAGTTTAATGATAATAAAAACTTCTTAATATTTAAAACTAAAGACTAAGTATAAACTTAGTCATCGAATTGTTTATACAAAATGCCCCATAACAAGACTTGGGGACTTGTACTTCTAAAAATTAACCCTCAAGTGATAGCCAAGGGTTTGATTACAAAAACTCTCAAATGAATCCAAGAACTTTAAACACAGTTTTCCAAACAGGTACCTGCAAAAAGGGAATTTAAAACAGATGTAAATTTTTTTCACTAAGAGGAAAGGACTGAAGAAGGATCATCAGCGGGCTCAGCTGGAATAGAAGCGGGTTGATTTTCAACCGCAGCAATTGGAGTATCAATAGACGAAGTTTCAACTTGACTTGCAACAAGAGGCACGGTTGAGCTTGAAGAGGGTGCATCACCCGAGGCAATTTTAGTGTTCATGGGGACTTCTACTGCAGAAGTTTCAGCCAAGGGAACCTCACTCACCGAAACTTCACCCACGGGAACTTCAGCTTCGAAAACTTCAATCGCGGGTGAAGGGAAGTCCAGTGGTTGTTGAGCTTTTTCAATAGTCTCCATCACCTTAGCTAACTCTGACTCCAGATTAATGTTTTCTTGGCCAGCTTCAACTAAGGCATCACGACGAGAGTTCAGAAAAGCCCAGCTTACATCAACTGCAACCTTATCTTCAAGAAGCTCGTAATCTCTTTCCCAAACAACAATTTCATTCTTGAGACCTTCATTTTCATCCAAGGCTGAGTTGTAAGAAGCTTGGAGAGAGGCATGAGATTTTTCCAAGGCCTGCACCTTGTCTTCAGAAGTTCGCAGATCTTCCTGTGTCTGAGTCAAATTCTGTATCAAATCTCCAGCATAAACTTCTTGACTTAAAAGAGCTCTCAACTCTCTAATCTCCTCACTTGCCTTAGATAATTTCTCTAAGAAAGAAGACTCGAGACGCTCTCTTTCTTTCTCTGCCTGACTTGAAGAAGCCTTGGCAACCGCAAGCTCTGAGGTTAATGCTCTTATCTGCTGTTCCAGGTTATTCTTGTTCTCTTGCAAATCTTCTATAGTAATTTGAGCACTATCAAATTGCTCCTTCCAATTATCTGCTTCCAACTGAAAGTCACGAGCCTCCCTCTCTGAATCAAGAACAGCCTTTTCAGAGTCACGTGCCACCTTCTCTAATAAAGAAACTCTGCTCATCAGCTCTGTACCAATGAGGTTGGCCTGAAAATAATAAGGGAGGAAAATAAGAATTCTAGAGAAAAATTTTGCAAAGTAAAGAAAGAAGGAAAATACCTTCAAAGTAGCATGAACTATGTCGTTCATCAAAGTCAGACAGCTATGGCTATTTATTTTTTCTTTCTCAATTGGGCCAATTAAGGGCTCAAGCCAAATATCTGCCTGACCAGATTTCCTCAAAAGGATGTTGTTAGCAGGAACTTCGATAGTCACGCTCCTCATAGCAATACTTCTACTTGTAGAACCCACTTCTGTATTATGAACAGTAGAAGGAGGAGCTGTAGAAGAAGTGAAAATAGTAGGTGGAACAGGTACGGAAGCAGATGGAGCAGGTAAGGAGGGAACCAAAGGCACGGCAGAAGAAGGAAGAGAAAAAATTGAAGATGTGGGAGTTGAAGAGGAAGATAGGGGAGGTTCATCCAAAACAGGTCCTAACTCACCACTCTCAAAACCACTAACGAAAAGCTGGTTAATCGATTCATGAGTGTCAAGAGGGGTGATAAAGTCATCATCGGAGACAAGATTAATAGGCCCGGTAGGAGAAAGATGAGATGAAGTTTCAGTTTCGTCAGAGATGATACGTCTCCTAAATCTTGGCCTTGTCACCAAGGAACCATCCTCCTCTTCTTCCTCGGAGTCATCTTCTTCAATGGTTTTTCTTTTCAAGAGTATATCCTGAGCCCTCTCTAAAGAAATTCGAGTTCCTGAAGAGGAACGAGAGGCCGCAACTGCTTCAGCAGTAACACCTCGAATAGCAAATCCTGACAAAGAGAAGGTTGAAAGTTAAAGCAATAAAGGGAAAAATTTTACATATGAGAAAGACAAAAACTCATACCGTGAGTCTTTACTTTCCAACCGTGACGAATGGAAATAAATTTCCAAGACCTAGCCTCCATAGGCGCGATCTTCAACAGTTTATCTACCCAACCACGAAAATTGGAAACGTTCTCCACAACTCCCATGGTTGCTAATAATAATAATAATAATAATAATAATAATAATAATAAAGTTAAAGGAATTGATAAACTTGAAAGAAAAAGGCACGAGAGAGATGAGAGACTTACGTGCAAAGTTCCACTTCTCAGGGAAGGGAATGTCTTATTCACCCACTAAACCAACTGTGGGGCAGCAACAAATCGGGCATACCAGCCACGATCCTTATCATCTTCTGGGCTTTCCAAAACCCTCTTACTCCTAGCCACTAAGGTAAAGACGCCATTACGAAAAAGTCTAGGGAAGTATAGATGAATTAGGTGAGGGAAGGTGAAATTAACGTCTGCCAAATTGGCCAGATGTCTTAAACAAGCAACAAGCCTCCATACCAGTGGGCCAATCTATGCTAAACAAACTTTGAAGAAGCGACAGAAATCGAGAATCACTGGATCAATAGCTTGTTTAAAACCAAGAGTAAAAGGGTTTGTGTAAACAAAAGAAAGTCCAGTCATATAGGAGGTAATTCTTTGATTTGGATTGGGGATTACAATGGGAAAATCGTTACTCCAGTGACAATATTTGCAGACTATGGAAGCTAAAATCTCTGTAATCAAAGTGGGGTAAGCATCGGTACGATCTAGACCAGAAACTTGGGTTTGAAGTGATTGTCTATCATGGTGAAAAGATAAATCGTTAGGGACTATCTCTTCTACCAAGGGCTCCTGTAATGGTTCAGAGGCCTCCTTGCTCTTAGAAGATGATTTTTGGGTAAAAGAACCTCTAGTTCTAGAGGAAGAACCAGGGCTAGGAGAAGGCATGGCAGAACCGCCACCGCGAGAGGATCCTAAGCTACGAAGTCTCCCACCCCTTCTATGTCTAACAGGGGCATTGGGAAAATTATCTAAAATAGAAACTCTCTTAGGGTTAGGGTTCGAAGAAGACATGATGATGAAGAAGAAGAAGTAAACAGAGATTTGCACAGTTTAAATGTTCGAGAAAAAAAGTTTTATGTGGTAAAAGGTGAACGGTAGAATTGTATTTATACTGATGGGTAACCGTCAAAAGTAAAAATGCAGTAATGGAAGGGTCACAATAATGGTAACTGGTACTTCATGAACAGTGGAGCCGAAAAGAAAGCCTGAGAAAGTGTTGTAAAACTGCGGAACCAATAAGAAGATAACACGTGTCTAAAGCATTAAATGGGAGTGATAATTGAAGCGTTAACTCTGTCAGAGCATTAATGGTGACAAAAATTCTCCTTTAATGAATTTCACTTCCCAAATATTCAAACTGGTCAATAAATGGAAAGTGGGGGGACTATCTGTATTGGGAAAAATTGTATTTATATGTATATGGTGACATGTCATGACACGTAGACTGGTTAAACAGTCAAGGAATTAAGGTTGGTTAACAGATACGAGCAACAGCAGATACAAACAAGTTAAATGGAGAAGGCACGAGCAGTCATACAAGTAATTCAACGCTCGTACCTATTCAAGACATTTAAAGGTCAAAGATCGTGAAGAGTCAAAGGAATGAATCTGACAGCAAAAAAGAGCCCAGATACAGCATTTAATGAGTATTAAATACTGGAAACGTTAGAGAATATGTATTTAACGTATATGATTGCATAACGTAACATTTAAAGTCATTAATTGTCCATAATTGTCTTATTATAACAAAGGTAAAGTCTGTATTCCCAAAATGGCTATAAAAGGGAAAGTCACAAACAACTGTAAGGAGGGAAAAAAAACACTATTGGAATATACTTTGATTTACTTGCTTTCTGATCATATTACTCACAAATTTCTTTCTTTATATACTCTTTTTCGATTATCAATAACCCGTGTTCTTCTAAATTCAAGCTTTGACCTAAAATTTAATTTTTGGCTAAACAATAATGACATGGCACTGTACAAATTTCAAAGCATTTAGCTTATTATTTATGAGAAAAAAGAGAGCATATTACCTATCAAGTATTCTGGTAAAGTGAGGTATAGTTTTGACTAGTGCTTCTTTGCAACAATTTTTGTTCACTTCCATTAGAAGGAACATTCTTGTCATTAATGTTTATTAGGAATATTACTAAAAGACAATGTTTATTAAGAGTAATATGTCTTGATGCATTATTCTAAGGCCACAAAGGATACAAGGCCTACTGCGAAAGAGCCAGAGCCATTATTTTCTTAAGCAACTTACAAACTTGATTATGTTAGCAACATCCTTTAGCGTGAGAAGAAAGTTTTTGTAGAAAAGATGGCCAAAATTTTACGGTATAGCCAGTTTTCGGACTGGTCAATCAAAAATAGTCAGCGTTTACCAAGTCAATAAAAAATAGCCACCATTTTGCTGCAATAGAGACCGGTCCAGCATAATATACTGGAGTTTCGGTGCACTTGTGTATGAACTCCAGCATAGTATGCTGGACCGGTATACTTTGCTGGCTCTAGTATAATATACTGGAGACTGTAGCACTGGTGCTCCAAACTCCAGTATATTATACTGGACCATTATACTTGCTGGAACTCCAGTATATTATGCTGGAGTTCTAGTGTATTTATGCTGGAACTCCATCATATTATGCTGGAGTTCCAGCATACTATCCTGGAACTCCAGTATAATATGCTGGAGTTCAAGTATACTTATGCTGGAACTCCATCATAATATACTGGAGTATTTTCCAGGTTTTGAACAGTGTTTTCGCTCAGATTTATCTTTACATAAAAAGTGGCTAAATTTCGATTACTTTTGAAATTGGGCTATTTTTGAACGACCAATTGTAAATCTGGCTACTTTTAAAAATCACGCGAAAAGGTGTAGTGCAAATGACACCAGGTAGCCACTTTTAAGCATATTTATTAAAATATATTCACAGGTTACAATGTATTTAAAGATTAGCCAATTTCGCTCAAACTTCAGGGCACGGCGTCCTAGAGTTCAAACCTCAAAGTTCAAACTTCTTGACATCGTGTCCTAAGTTTCGAAAATTATGTCCAGAATTTCGAATCTTATGTCTTGAATTTTAAACTAGCAGTATCAATTCAGGTCACTTAGTCCTGAATTTCAAATTCACAGCTCAAAAATTCAGAATACTTGGTCCTGAAGTTTCGGTGAGTATGCTAATCTTTAAAGACATTGTAAACTGTGAATATATTTTAAACAACATGCTTAAAAATGACTATTGCTGCACTTCGACGAAGATGTACTTCAAAGATTATTGAGAGTATATAGGTATTGAACGCTTCATTTTTTGTGTGTGCGTGTATATATATATATATATATATATATATTCCTTCTTTGTAAACCATTTCCCTTATTTTTCTGAGTTTTCTTAATTGGAGGATTAGTCTTATTTTACCTTATTTATTAAATTTTATTAAACATTAATGACTTAATTTCATAAGCTACAAAAAGTCCTTTGGTTTATCCGTTACTCAAAAATATATTTCAATAATCTCATGTGCTTATTCAAAATTTTATAAAAAATTATTTGGAATACACATGCAACGCTCGTGTCCTGAAACTAGTATTATTATAAAAGTGGGAAGCCCTAAACTAAAAAATCAAATTACTAAAATGTCTTCTTTAAGGACTTAATTATCCTTCCGTGTATAAACTAAACTCTATACACTAAATCATCTACTATATAAGTAAAGGACACTGACGAATATATGATCTATTTAAAACTTTATTAAAATTGAATAAGCAATTGTTCCATCATAAATACTATATCCAAATCAAAATTCATGGTTAATAGTATATATCCCAACACCTATGCTTATGAAAAGCACAGAGTTTGTCATCATCATAAATGGAGAATTTGTTGGCCCAAGCAAAGTTTGTTTTGATGATTGACAAAGGAACTCAAGCATGAACCAGGTCCACACACACTGGACACAGACACGGGCAAATTAGAGCACAAGGTATACAAGTGAAGAGATAAGCTTAAGTGGTTATATTTGATATCTCTTGAACGAAAATGTTGCATAAGTGATAAGTAGAAGGACTCCTTACTCGAAGAGAACTCTATCCTAGATAAGGGAAAAGTTAGAAGTTGAAAATAATTAGAACTCTTCCACCAAGGAAGAGTATAGCCTTGGAATACTAGTTATTTCCTATTTTACTAACTCTATATATTTCAGGATGTTCTCATTTTATAGGTATGCACAAACGTTGAAGTTAAACGTGAGTTGGGAGCAAAATAGCAAGTCATTTTGCAAGTAATTCGTGTGCGATTCAAGTGTGCAAACCTAAAGCTACATGAACCAGATAGAAGAACTAATTCCAAGTGTTTGTCTTTTATTCTAGTTCCATTGTAGTAGGGATTTCAAATTCTACCTTTCAGCTTTATCTAGAAGCAATTGTACTAGGTACTCTGTGTATTGTTCAAGTTAGAGTTAACTTGAAGTTGTCGCAACAGTTAGAGGCTGGTAGCCACAAAGGGATTAGAGGTAATCCTTAGGCTTACTAAGAGTTTTGTAAATGTTGTTTTAGCTCAGTGATTTAGTGAAGTGTTGGGAAAAATCCTACTGAGTAGTAGGTCGTGATTTTTTCACCTTTTGAGCCGAGTGTTTTTCACGTAAAAATACTTAGGTTCTTTATTTTCTGCATTTATTATTCCGCAGCTATAGTGTAAGGAACACGTAAAAGAACCAGGTCCTTCTATAATCTGTGCACACGAAAAAGTAGACACCACACGAATCACCCCATCTTGTGTGGTATTTGAAGTATAAAACAACAATTACACTATCATGTTTGACAGCTCCCAGTTGATACAGCTGAGAGACCAAGAAGATGTCAATACTTTGTTACAATTTAATGATGGCTTTGCTCATGTTTATGCGTCAAGTTTGGAAAAGGAGCCTTGTTCTAGACTGCCATTAGGTGGTGTGAAAAAAGTTGAAATTATTGATTCAGAACCAGATACATCTCTTGCAGGTGATGATGTGAATGATTTAGCATGCCTTCTGAAGAAGGTACGATTCCGATCAGCTGGAGACACTAAACCACAGAAGAAAGAAGTTGTCGGTGGTGATGGTCCAAAACATGTTGGTGTAACCAGCTCGTGCAGTAATTCCATGAATAAATTAAATCAAAATGGAGTGTGCCTTCCTGAAGGTGATGTGCAGAACAACAATTCCAAGATTGGGACAGTTAACAAACAGGCTTCTAGACCGCAATCAGGTCTTGCAGAGAAAGTTGAACTTATAGTTGATTCAGAATCATATGCAATTCCTGATAGTGACCCTTTGGATGTGTTTAATTGTCCTGATTCTGAATTCAATGATTTTGACAAGCATAAAGTTGAGAATTGCTTTGTGGCCGGCCAAATCTGGACTTGCTATGATATGGATGATGGTATGCCAAGATTATATGCCCTCATTCGGAAGGTGTCCAGTCCTGAATTCAAGATAAAGTTCTCATGGTTCAAGCCTCCTCCAGAAGATGAAAGGCAGAGTGCATGGATCAGGGCAGACTTGCCTGTTGGGTGTGGGAAATTTAGACATGGGAATTCTGAATATACTTTTACTCGACTTATATTTTCTCATCAAGTGCCGTGTGAAAAGAGCGAGAGAGGTATGCTCATCGTATATCCCAGGAAAGGGGAAACATGGGCCCTTTTCAAAGATTGGGACATTAGTTGGAGCGCCGATCCAGATGATCATAGTGTTGGGCACATGCCCATGTTGTCCAGCCAAAGGCCAAATGACCTAATCCTATTCTCTTTTGGTTTCCAATCCTATTTGGAATTGGATTCGGTTTATTCCTATTTTGAGTGGGTTTTTGCTTTAAGAGAAAGCACCACTCATGATCTATAAATAGGACAACCTTGGAGAATTATTCTATGCTCATTGATACAAGTCTTTGAAAGACTTAAGCACATAAGAGTGGGTTTTGAGAGAGCTTTCATCAAGAGAGAAGAGAGGAAAAAAGTATTTGTTTTGCTGCAGATTTTTATTCCGACCAGCCAACTTCAAATCACGTTCGATTCGTTAACCATTGGATCGGGCTGAAATTTGACTGAGTGTTCGTAACATCTTGGTCTTGGATTTGAAGTGGAGATCGGATTTGGAGGTTCGTAGCATCTAATTTCGAGCCTCAAACAACAGCTTCATTTTGTGGATTATACTCTTTCTTCAATTGATTAGTTGTTGCTCTTGTTGCTCTTGTTGCTCCGTGTTTGGCTCTTGTTGTATAGCCAATTTGGAGAACTTTTTTAACCCTCTTATTGTTATAGTGGAGCTTTTTGGATCTTTGTGATCCCGTGGTTTTTACCTTCGATTTGAAGGGTTTTCCACGTTAAAATTTGGTGTTCTTTATCTTCTTTATTTTCGGATTTGCCTCTTCCTCGACATAACAGTGGTATCAGAGCCTTGGTTATTTATCCGGGTTATTACGGAATGGAGGCGAATATGAGCAAGATGGTATGTTTAAATAGGAGAAATTATAATATTTGGAGAAGCAAGATGAAAGACTTGTTGTTCGTGAAGAAGATGCATCTACCCGTTTTTTCTGCTCATAAACCCGAGAGTATATCCGATGAAGATTGGGATTTCGAGCACCAACAAGTATGTGGATATATACGGCAATGGGTTGGGGATAATGTTCGCAACCATATTGTGAACGAGATACATGCGAGATCATTGTGGGAAAAGCTAGAGACTCTTTATGCTTCAAAAACTGGGAACAACAAATTGTTTCTGCTAAAGCAATTGATGACCTTTAAATACAAGGAAGGCAGCCCTATCCTTGATCACATAAATGATTTTCAGGGCGTCCTTGATCAGCTATCTGGAATGGGGGTTAATTTTGATGATGAGATACAAGGACTTTGGCTTCTTAATACTCTGCCAGACTCTTGGTTCACTTCTGAAACCAACAATACGATCAAAATCTCACACCTACACTCTGAATAGGCCCGAAGGTGACCATGGAATATGCCAAGAGTGGTGTGTTGAACGAGGAAGTAAGGAGAAAATCGCAGGGTTCATCCTCACAAGCAGATATCTTGGTTACAGAAGACCGGGGGAGAGATAGAACAAGAGGCTCAAGGAATAGAGGTAAAAGTAGAAGTAAGTCAAGGTCCAAATACTATAATGTTACATGCAACCACTGTGGCAAGAAAGGACACATCAAAAGGTTTTGCCGCAAGTTGAATCAAGACACTAGAGAAGGAAAGAAAGTTGAAAATAACGAGAACAATGTTGCTGCTATTGTTCAAGATGACCTTCTTTTTGCTTATGATGAAAATGTCATCAATTTGGTATCCCATGAGACGAGCTGGATAGTAGATTCTGGAGCTACCTCACATGTCACACCAAGAAAAGATTTTTTCTCATCTTATACTCATGTTGATTCTGGAGTGTTAAAGATGGGCAATGCCAGTGAAGTTAAGGTGTTTGGTGTTGGCACAGTTTGTTTGAAAACTAATAATGGTTCAACGTTAGTTCTTCAAGATGTGAAGCATGCTCCAGACTTTCCTTTCAATTTGATCGCCGCAGGAAGATTAGACGATGAAGGTTGCCATAATG
>NW_017672755.1:62523-78670 GCF_001879085.1 Nicotiana attenuata | reverse complement strand
GAGATTATGATGAAGCCATGCAAGATAATCACAAGATCATTAGATCGAAGCGATGGAAGATGAGATGAAGTCACTCCATGAGAATGGCACATATGAGTTAGTGAAATTGCCGAAAGGTAAGAGAGCTTTATCTAACAAATGAATATTCAGAATAAAGCAAGATAACCATACCTCTGCGCCTAGATACAAGGCGAGGTTAGTTGTTAAAGGTTTTGGCCAGAAGAAGGGAGTTGACTTTGATGAAATTTTCTCCCCTGTTGTGAAGATGTCTTCTATTCGTGTGGTTCTAGGCTTAGCCGCAAGTCTAGATTTAGAGGTTGAGCAGATGGATGTCAAGACTACTTTTCTTCATGGTGATTTAGATGAGGAGATTTATATGGAGCAACCTGAGGGTTTTGTAACTAAGGGAAAAGAAAATTATGTCTGCAAATTGAAAAAGAGCCTGTATGGATTGAAACAAGCTCCAAGGCAATGGTATTTGAAGTTTGAATCTGTCATTGAAGAACAAGGGTACAAGAAAACTTCTTCAGACCATTGTGTATTCTTCCAGAAGTTCTCTGATGATGATTTTATTATTTTATTGCTTTATGTGGATGACATGCTTATTGTTGGAAAGAATAAATCCAGAATCGCAGTCCTTAAGAAGCAGTTGAGCAAATCGTTTGCGATGAAGGACTTGGGGCCAGCAAAGAAAATCTTGGGCATTCAAATCCACCGACAAGAGACAGAAAGGAGTTATTTCTGTCCCAAAAGCAATACATTGAGAAGGTACTCAAGAGGTTCAATATGACAGATGCAAAAGTGGTTAGTACTCCTCTTGCTAAACACTTCAAATTGAGTATTAGTCAGAGTCCATCTACTGATGAAGAGAAAAAGGAGATGTCTCGTATTCCTTACTCTTCTGCCGTTGGTATCTTGATGTATGCTATGGTTTGCACTAGACCAGATATTGCACATGCCGTTGGCACTGTTAGCAGATTCATTTCCAATCCTGGAAAAAACATTGGGATGCAGTAAAATGGATATTAAGGTATTTAAAAGGTACTGCAGATTTGAAGCTGTGCTTTGGCAATGGCAAGCCTGAACTTGTTTGTTACACAGACTCTGATTTAGGAGGCAATCTTGATAATTCAAGATCCACTTCCGGTTATTTGATCACTTTTGCAGGGGGAGCTGTTTCTTGGCAATCTAGACTACAGAAGTGCATAGCTCTATCCACCACAGAAGCCGAATATATTGCTGTCACAGAAGGTGCCAAAGAACTATTATGGATGAAGGAGTTTATTAATGATCTTGGCTTTGAGCAGCCACGGTACATCTTATTTTGTGATAATCAGAGTGCTATCTGTCTCACCAAGCACTCCACTTTTCATTCTAAGACCAAACATATAAATAGAAAGTATCACTGGATAAGAATGGTCGTGGAAGAGATATTATTTGAGGTTGAGAAGATACACACTGATGAAAATCCTTCGGATATGCTGACAAAGGCGGTGGTTGCAGATAAACATGAATTTTGTAGAAAATTGGCAGGTATGAAGCCTGTCAATAGTTCCTCTACTTGAAGACACATTTGGCCCCTTGGCTGGAGGGGGAGTTTGTTGGGCACATGCCCATGTTGTCCAGCCAAAGGCCCAATGGCCTAATCTTATTCTCTTTTGGTTTCCAATCCTATTTGGAATTGGATTCGGTTTATTCCTATTTTGAGTGGGTTTTTGCTTTAAGAGAAAGCACCACTCATGATCTATAAATAGGACAACATTGGAGAATTATTCTATGCTCATTGATACAAGTCTTTGAAAGACTTAAGCACATAAGAGTGGGTTTTGAGAGAGCTTTCATCAAGAGAGAAGAGAGGAAAAAAGTATTTGTTTTGCTGCAGATTTTTATTCCGACCAGCCAACTTCAAATTACATATTCCGATTCGTTAACCGTTGGATCGGGCTGAAATTTTGACTGAGTGTTCGTAACATCTTGGTCTTGGATTAAAACGGTGGAGATCGGATTTGGAGGCTCGTAGCATCTGATTTCGAGCCTCGAACAGCAGCTTCGTTTTGTGGATTATACTCTTTCTTCAATTGATTAGTTGTTGCTCTTGTTGCTCCGTGTTTGGCCCTTGTTGTATAGCCAATTTGGAGAACTTTTTTAACCCTCTTATTGTTATAGTGGAGCTTTTTGGATCTTTGTGATCCCGTGGTTTTTACCTTCGATTTGAAGGGTTTTCCACGTTAAAATTTAGTGTTCTTTATCTTCTTTATTTTCGGATTTGCCTCTTCCTCGACATAACACATAGGAACTACACCTATGAAGTTGTGGAGATTCTTTCTGGTTATGTTGGGGATGCTGGTGTCAAAGTTGGTTACTTAGATAAAGTGAATGGATTTGTTAGCCTTTTTCAGCGAACAAAGATCACTGTAGCTGGTACATTCTTTGTAAAGCCAAATGAACTTTACAAGTTCTCTCATCGAATTCCCTCTTTCAACATGACTGGAACTGAACGAGAGGATGTACCTGGGGGATCATTTGAACTTGATCTGCTTCTTTACCCCTCAATCCAGATGATATTTGGTACCCTGGGAAAGTTATGGAAGGAAGCAGAACTTCAAATTCTCATCTCAACCTGTAGAAGAAGTTTGGTCTACTATTCTCTCTGGAACTAGAGACAAATCCAGGACATCTGAGGTTGCGACAACTCTCTGAAGTCTGAGAACTTGAAAGGCATCCATTGAGTCTTCTATGTCCATTGACTTGGAACTGAAATTTTCCTTCGTCAGTTGCTCCATTAACACACTGATGGCCTATTGTTCTCATCATTTTCTTGCTTGATGATTAAGATGGAACACACTTATAGGGAGGGTCGCACTAGCACAGGGGGCGGATGTAGAGTATGACCGCCGGGTTCATCTAAACCCAGTACTTTTCCCGCGGAGTATAAATTTATGTATAAAAATTCATTAAAATTGCAACAAATGGTAGGTCTGAACACATAACTTTAAAAATATAATGGGTTCAATGCTAAAAACTTTAAAAGTTGAACCCACAAAATCTAAATCCCGGATCCGCCTCTGCACTAGCACACATGAATTTGGAGTTTCTGGAAGAAGTTGTGTATTATGATGCCCCTCCCCCTTTTGTTATGGGTTTATACACCCAAGACTATATCAAGGGACTTAATATAGTAGTATAGTCCCTATGCTTTTGTAGAAACTCTTATATAGTAATATATATCCTTTTAAGCAAAATTAACTAGATGATATGTAAACATGACTGAAATTCTTTATCTTCTGCTTTACCTCAGTGAAAGGTGTTTTTCGCCAGAATTCACGAGTGTGGTTAGTACAAATCTTCAGATAGGCCACTATAGTTAAGAGAATTGCTGGAATTGTGGCTGAACACACTTTTGAATGCTATATGTTTGCAACAGTAACTAATAATATGAATTGGCCCTTTGCTATAAATCTGGTTAATAAATTGTATCTACAAATGGTTGCTGAAACATGTAGGGAGGATATTAGATGGACAACACTGTTCTTTTAAAACCATCTTGTTTTTTTTTATAAAAATATATCCCCTTTTGCCAGGTGAATCGGAAACTTGAAAGATTCAGAGCTGTTTTGTTTTCAATAAGCTATCATTATTAAGATACTCTCTGTCTCTTAATATGTGTCGTGGTTACTAAAAATAATTGTCTCAAATTATTTGCCATTTTAGAAATTCAAGACAAATTTGATTATGTTTTTCTTTTTTACCCTTAATAATTAATTATCTTAGAAGACTACAAACACATTACTTATGGATAATTTTATTCAAATACCAAGAAGTCTACCTTGTAATCTTAAACACTTTAATCATGTTTACTCTAATGCAATCAATATTTTAAATACCAAATGGTATTGTATCATCTTCGCAACTTGGCTGTGTATTTAAATCCACAAACAATTGATTCACAGAAGACATTCTAATAGCCCGTTTGGCCAAGTTGCAAAAATCAGCTTATTTTGAGAAGTGCTTTTCTTAAAAGTACTTTTGGTGAGAAGCAGTTTGTGTTTGGCTAATTAGTTTGAAAAGCACTTCTGAGCAGCAATTAGTGTTTGGCCAAGCTTTAAAAAACTGCTTCTAAGTGTATTTTTCTCAAAAGTGCTTCTCAAAAAAGTGCTTTTGGAGAGAAGCTACTTTTTTCTGTTTCTCTAAAAATGCTTCTGCTTCTCCTCAAAAGCACTTTTTTTCCTTCCAAAAGTCTGGCCAAACACCTCAATTTTTTGCCAAAAGTGCTTTTGGCAAAACAAAAAAAAAAGAAAAAAAAAAGCACTTTTTGCCCAAAAGAAGCTTGGCCAAACTGGCTATAACTCTTTGATAGGTATATTCAATATTTTGGTCAGGAATAGTTTCTGTAGTAATATTTGGATCAGGAATTTGTGGTCTAACACCATTAGCAACATAGCAGGCATATTTAGATTTATTTGGATTAATGGAAATTGATGACTTTGTGTTGGATTTAGTGAAGCATTTTCTTTTATAGGAAATTTTGGGTGGGGAATGTTAAATTTTAAAATGGGACTAAAGTAACTTTCAAGTTGAATTTTTTGGTTCCACAATAGTTTTAGTTGGAAAATTTTAAAAAAACGTTTGAAATTTTGTTTGAAGGAAAGATGAATATTATTTATTTGTTGAAAAAGTTTGCATTACTGATTTGTTAATTATCCTAGGTGTCTCTTCATATATTCTATAAAGCAAATCAATTACATTGACATTTAGTAAAAATATTGATAACGGAGATAACACATAAATTGAGAAAATATTTAATAAGGGTAAAGTAGTCAAAAACTATTCTTTCATAAGAGGCTTACCCAAGAGAATTATAACACATATTACGAGACGGAGAGAGTATATGATTAAGAATTAAAATAGATCTTACTAGAGATTATTTTGTTGTTTTTCTCCCTTCCTTCAATCTCAACTCAACAGATTTCTCCTTTGTGATGAATGAGGACTAAGTGGGCGTTTGGAGAATTTGTAAAATTCCAAAAAAAGTGAAAATAAATTTCAAGTGAAAATGATATTTGAAAAGTAAAGTTGTATTTGAACATATAATTTTGGTTATTTTTAAAGTTTTGAGAGTGATACGGAAGAAGTAGTAGAAAAACCACAATAAATTGTTTTTTGTAAAATAAGTATTTGGTAAAACGTTTTAAATCTTCTTCACATGACAAAGAAAAGGGGCAGAAAACCTCCTCAGTCCTCTGGTTAAAATTTAATTATCAGCACTCTGCAGCTGAGGTAACTTTTTTTCGTTGCTCGCTCCATTCTCTACTAGTAGAATGAGATTATTTTGAAGTACTGAATTAGAAAGCGAAAAGGGTGAAGCTTGGTACTCAAAACCAGCTTCTTCTTTCTTCTCTTGCAAATTTTGTGCGGAAAAAGTTGTTTGAACTTTATTATTTTTAGAAAGACTCTAGTCCTTGCTTCAAGTTTGAAACTTTTTCCTTTCCTAGGGTTTCTTTATTATCCTTTTACACTTACTGGAAATCTAGAAGGTTTAACATGCTAGTCTTCTATGCTAATTTCATGTTTAACAAACAAAGTGTGTGTTTGGTACGAAAGAAAATGTTTTTTAACTTTTGCATATTTGGTTTGGTACTCATGAACTCATTTTCCATGTTTTCAGTACGAAGGAAAATATTTTTTAATTTTTTCATGTTTGGTTTATTACTCATAAACTCATTTTCCATGTTTTTCGGAAAATATTTTTTAAAACTTCTTCCCATCCCCACCAACCCCCCACTCCACCCTCACTTACTCGCCCCTCCATCCCATCCTATCCTAAATAAAAATATTATTATTAGTATTTTTTTAATGTTATAGATAGTTTTTTTTAATTTCAACAAATGAGTTTTTTTTCATGATTTAAAAAAGTATTTTTTTTTCATTTTAACCAAAAAAATACTTTCTTTTCATGTAGAAAAAAGTATTTCTTTTAAATTCAACAAAATAAGTAATTTCTTTTATTTTAATAAAATGAGTACTTCATTTTCATGTGGTAGAAATACTACTTTCTTTTTCAACCAAGAGTATTTTCTTTTTGGTTATGGCCGACAAATTTCAACGTTATTTTTGCGTAAAAAAAGAATAAAGCAACACATTAGTTACTTTGAGTTTGTGTGAATTTTTAGAGACTTGGGGGAAGGGGGTGAGGAGGGGGAGGAAGAGAATAGTATATAAAAATATTTTACTAAAAAAATATTTTGTACTCTCTAATCAATAGACAATATTTTTCGGAAAAAGTTTTTCACTCACCAACCAAACAAGGAAAATAAGTGATAAAATCACTCATTTTTCATGAAAACATTTTCCCAAACGCACCCAAAAAAATAGCTAACTTTCCCATAAAATTTGTCGTGTGATAAAATCATTCTTTGAGCCCATTTTGAAAATTCTGAGTGGATAAAGTTTAGTAAAAAATTTGAAACTTTTTTTATTTGTTTGGGATTCCATTTTGACGCCCTATTGCACTTTGATGAATTCCTTCGTCTTATATGGTAGTGATATGTTTAATCTTATCTTTCATATTGATATGACGGGGATATTCTGCTTGAGATAACCTTCATAAGTGGGTTACTTTTTTTGCTGACATACATTTAGATTATGCTTTTTCTTCCTACAGCCAAAAAATTTATCGACTTGCTTGTTTTTGAGTCCTATCCTGTATTTAGAATTTGGTTGTTTAAACCTTGAGATGTTTTACTTAAAGGAAAAAATGCTTATAAATCTTATGGATTACTACTATTTTAGTATATTCAGCCTTGATAAGTAATGTCGTTGTCATGTGACCAGGAGGTCATGGGTTCGAGCCGTGGAAACAGCCTCTTGCAGAATGCAGGGTAAGGCTGCATACAATAGATCCTTGTGGTCCGGTCCTTCCCCGGACCCGCACATATGGGGAGCTTAGTGTACCGGGCTGTATGTATGAGCCTTGATAAGTAACTCACTTTAAATTCATTTTATTTCTTGATCAGGTTTTAGTTTTCCAAATTGTTACCCTTCTCACGGAAAAAAGAAAAGAAGTTTTGAAGATTGTTACTGTTTCTGTGGTTATGTATATGATGGGAACTGAAGATAAAACGCTGCTTTGTTACTGTCATTGGGGAAGAAAGAATAAGGTGCTACGAGATGGATCCATTTTGTATATGGGAGGTATTACTGATCTGATTATTATGAAGACAGGTATAAAGTACAATGATTTTGTGAATGCAGTTTTTGACCAATTAGGCATTGATCCTTCAGATAAGATCTTGCATTTTACAGTGAAGTTTGATAGGTCCGAATTGATACGGCTGAGGGATCAAGAAGGTGTCGATACCCTGTTACAATTTAACGATGGTTTTGCTCATGTTTATGCATCGAGTTTGAAAAAGGAGCTTTATTTTAGACTGCCCTCATGTGCCCTGGAAAAAGTTGAACTTATTGGAAAAGCAATTTCTGATAGTAATCCTGCACAGGTGTATGATTATCCTGATCCTCAATTCAGTGATTTTGACAAGCATAAAGCAGATAATTGCTTTGCAGTTGACCAAATCTGGGCGTGCTATGATACGGATGATGTTATGCCAAGATTCTATGTCCACATTAGGAAGGTATCCATTCCTGAATTTAATGTGATTTTCAGTTGGCTCGAGCCTCATCCACAAGATCAAGAAGACAGAGCTTGGGTCAGGGCAGAGTTGCCTGTTGCCTGTGGGAACTTTAAACATGGGTGTACTGATTCCACTTCTGTTCGACTTACATTTTCTCATCAAGTTCAGTGCGAAATGGGCAAGAGAGGTTTGTACGTTGTATATCCTAGGAAAGGGGAAGTGTGGGCACTTTTCAAGGACTGGGATATTTGTTGGAGCTCCGATCCAAAGAACCATAGGAAGTACAAGTATGTAGTTGTGGAGATTCTTTCTGATTATGTTGAGGATGTTGGTGTCCAATTTGGTTACTTAGATAAAGTGACTGGTTTTGTTAGCCTTTACGAGCGAACAAGGATTACTGTATCTGGTACATTCTTCGTAAAGCCAAATGAACTTTACAATTTCTCTCATTGAATTCCCTTTTTCAAAATGACTGGAACTGAAGGAGAGGATGTACCAGTGGGATCGTTTGAACTTGATCCTGCTTCTTTACCCCTTGATCCAGATGATATTTGGTACCCTGGCAAAGTTAAGGAAGAAAGCAGGACTTCAAATTCTCAACTCTTAGCATGTATCAGCAAGGATCAGAGAACACCTGAGAATGTGACGACGTCTCTGAAGTCTGGGAACTTGAAAGGCATTCATGCTACTGATGGAGAGTCTTCTATGGAGGTTGACTTGGAACTGAGATTATGGTGTGATGGGACTCAAGAATGAATTGGTTCTCCTGGATTTAGAGAAACTTGGAACTGAAATATTTCTTCCTCTGTTGCTACATTAACACACATTTGGCCTTTTCTTCTCAACAATTTCTTGCTTGATGATTAAGATAGAACACAACTATAGAGAGGTTAATGCAATAGCACACATGAATCTGGAGTTTTTGGAAGTCCCTCCCCATTTTGTAATAGAGTAGGTTTATACACCCAAGATTATCAAGGCTTTAATATAGTAGGATAGTCCCTACGTTTTTGTAAAGACTCTAATTATATATATAATTATCCTTTTAAGCAAAAAAAGGAGAAGATTAGAAGGATCTGTAGACATGACAGATTCTTTGTCTTCCGCTTTACTCCAGTGAAGGTGTTCTTCGCCCGAATTCGCAGATGGTGTCATTGTAAATCTTAATATACGCCGTTGTAGTTAATAGAATCGCTGGCACTGGGGCCGAACACTTTTGTCTGGAATGATGTGGTTGCTGGAACATGTAGTGAGGATGTCAACGGACAAGCTTGTTCTTTTAGAAGGCATCTGTTGTTGTAATCTATCGTATTTTGCCAGGGAAATGGTAAACTTGAAAGTTTCAGCCTTTCAGGCTTGTCTTATTTTCACTTACTGTAATCATTCAACTTGAATTTGGAATTGAATGACGTAGTGACTTGGGTGAGATTGACAGTTGATTTCTTTGATGTTCATTGATTTCAGTGGCAGAAAATGATGATTTCCGAATAAAGATTGAGAAACCAAATAACTAAAGTGTCTCTTGGTTTGTATTGAGAAACCGGAAATCCTGAAATAAAGGTAACTTAAAAGAAGGTTGGAAGAGACCAAGAACACAAGTTGAACCCCTTTTCCCACTGTCTGTATGACCTCTATATTTATGTCAATCAAGTGTCCTGGTGAAAAATTTTGAAGGCAATGGAAGAATAACACAACAACAAAAAGGTAATGTATTGAAAAGTTCCTTGTGATGAAGTATTTGAGTTTGAAATGATTGACAAATAGATCAGTCATAGAACCAATGAAGAAGATATTCTCAACTCTGCCATGGTCCTTCTCTTCTTTAGCACTTTAACAGATACTCCTTTAAAAATTCATTTGACTTGTAAAATGTTCAGAAGAACACATTAGCCTGATATCAATGATATTTCACGTCAATTGTTTACTCTCTTTCTCTACTTTTTTCCCCTTCTCGAAAAGCTGAACAGTCAACTGAATGTTAAAAGAGTAAATGTTAGAGCAGAGTGAACACAGATGACGATAAGGGTATGTCGATTGTTCAGAGAATAGTTAAAACCAATGACTCGATTACAAGAGACCCTCATTAATACATCAAGGGTGGTACAGTTTCACCAGGAGGCGCTCTCAGCTATATGCAAAGGACTGCAGCCACACTCCATAGAGACCAAAAACCTATTTGGCATGGCAACCTGCAACATCAAGCCAGAAACATATTTTTAGGTGGCTCGAGCAGGACATTGAACCCATCAATTAATAAAATACATTTCCCCCAATTAATAAAATCCTCTCTATGCAGAACTAATGAAATCCGTAAAGTATAGTTTAAAAAGAAGCCTTAATGGAACAAGCTACTACTTCAAATGATCGAGTACATTTTGCTAGGATGTTCCAAGCTAATGGTGTCTACGACGATCCTTCTCCCGTGATGAATAAGACTGGTAGTCACGATCTGCATACACAGAAAGTCGTCAAGTACAGTCCATCAGGAGTCAGGACTCAATATCAGACAAATATATTGTTGTTTACCTCGAGAAGAATGATGTTTTGGTTTCTCCGAGTGACCTGAAATATTTAGATGAGCTTGAATAAGTTAAACCAGAAAAACTAGCCAATGAGAAGAGACTGGGCAATTCCCAAGCGTATCTGAATTTTGAGAAGTCTGGCATTAGACAATCACGAACAGTGCTTGAAAAAGCGATCACTTTGTTGCTTTAAGCGCAAAGCGACCAGGCATCGCTTTTCCCAGCCTGAGGCGACTCGACCGTGTGAAGCGTGCGCTTCAGTTGAAGAAGCAACGAAGCGATCACTTCTGTTAAAAAAGCGCAGAGGGCCCTTTTTTAAAAAAAAAAGTTTGGGTCCGTTTTTTTATTATACAAAACAGACCCCTAAGACCAAAATTGACCATTTTTTCTTCTCTCTTCTTTGATCGACAAAACCTAGGGTTTTAAGATTCTGCTATTTTTTTCTTCTCCTCCTTTTCTTCAGTTGAAGAAGACTCGACCATTGCTGACCAGTCCAGTCCGGGTAATTTTTCTTCTTCTTTCTTCTTCTCATTTCTTCTTCTCATTTTTTTATTTTTTCTTTCTTTATTCTTCTTGTTCCCGTCCAGGTTCTGCTATTTTTTTCTCTCTTTTTCCTTCTTTCTTCCTTCTTCTTCTTCCTTTATTTTTTTCTTTCTTTTTCCTTCTTTCTTCCTTCTTCTTCTTCTTCCTTTATCTCTGAACTCTGACCAGTCGCTGGACTGCTCAGCGTTGGTTTGATTTTTTTCCACCCTTTTGTTCTTCTTATTTATTAATTTTAATATGTATTTTAGTTTATAAAATTAATTATTATTTATATATGTTATATTTTTCAGTTTATTTGAAATTTTTAGTGTATATTTCAGTATATAAAATTAATTATTATATATATGTCATATTTTAGTTTATTTGATTTTTTTAATGTGTATTTCAGTTTATAAAATTAATTATTATATATATTATATGTATTTTCAGTTTATTTGATTATGTATTTTCTTATATCTTAATAGGGATTTCAAAATGTCTCAAAGATCGAAAGAGAAAGACCCGGCTTGGCGATATGGCGATAGAGTTAATGACAAATGTTGTATGCAAGTTTTGTAACAAGATTACAACGGGTGGAATTTATCGCTTTAAATTCCATCTTATTGGTGGCGATAGAAACATCACAAGTTGTCCGAAATGCCCACCGGAGGTGAGGGATGAAATAAGAATTTTGTTGAGAAGAAGGAGCAAAAAAATCAAATGAGTCATCGACCATTGGTGACCAATCTTGATGATGATAATGATGATATTGAAGAATTGTCACTCCCAACAAAATGGGGAAGAGATGCAATCTCTTCAAGCCATGGATCATCGACGGGTACGAGTAGGACTAAAGGTCCTATAGATTGCTATTTCCCAAAGAAGCCGGAAGCAAAGAGCGGTGGAAAAGATGTTCAAAAAATTGCTAAGGACATTTTAAGGGATCGTGCAGTTAGAGCTTTTGCACGATGGGTCTATGATGCTGGACTCCCCTTCAATTGTGTCAACTATGACACTTTTGGAGACTTTATTGAGGTCGTTGGTCAATACGAACCTGGAATGAAGCCTCCCACTTATCATGAAATCAAAGGTCGTTATCTAAATAAGGAAGTAGAGGAGACTAATAAAATTGTTGAGGAACATAAAGTTGTGTGGAACAAGTATGGCTGCTCCATTATGATGGATAAATGGACGGCAAGAACTGGGAAAATGATTATTAATATGTTGGTAAATTCTCCCAGGGGAAGTTTGTTTCTTGAGTCCATTGATGCTAGCGACTTATCCACTGACCACATCAAAATGTTCACCTTGTTTAAGAACACCATTGAAAAGATTGGCCCAAGCAAAGTTGTTCAAGTGGTCACTGATAATGCGAGTGAAAATGTGAAAGCGGGTGGCATGATTGAAGGAGCGTACAAGAATGTCTATTGGACTCCATGTGCTGCTCATTGTATCAACTTAATGTTCGGGGACATTTTCAAGGAAAAACCTTTCTCTCCGGTGGGCGTTAAGGTACATTCTTATATTTCTCAGTGGCCCTTGTTATTGAATATGATGAGAAGATTCACCAGACAAAAAAATTTGGTGAAACCGGGCAATACAAGGTTCGCCACTGCTTCTTGACTTTGCATAGTATCCACTTGCAAAAAGCCAATTTGAGAAAGTTGTTCACTTCAGAGGAATAGAGCAAGAGTAAATTTGCAAAGGAAAGTGCAGGGAAAGATGTTGCACGCATTATTCTTTCTTATTCTTTTTGGAATATTGTCCTTCATGCTCTTAAAATTGGTGGCCCTTTGGTTAAAGTACTCCGTTTGGAGGATGGGGAGCAAAAACCACCAATGGGCTACCTCTATCAAGCAATGGATAGAGCCAAGGAGACTATTCAAGCATCATTCACCGATGAGCAGAAATATGCAAAGGTCTTTCAGATCATTGATGCAAGATGGAATCAGCAACTTCATAGACCTTTGCATGCAGTTGGACTTATTCTGAACCCGTCACTCTTTTATGATCAACATGAGAATAATTCATTGGCTAGAGAAGCGTGGACAGGATCCATGAGGTTGTTATCAAGTTGACCCCAGATGAAAACTAGCAAGGAAAGATAGTAGATCAGCTTGCTATATACAAGGCAGCTAAAGGACTTTTTAAGCTCTGACTTGCTATTAAACAAAGAAAGACGAAGTCGCCATGTGACCAAGTGTTTCTATAATTTATAGCTCTAACTTTAATGTATTCTTTATACTTATTAACTCTTGAACATTTTTTTGACTTCTATAGTTGAGTGGTGGGACCAATATGGTGTAGAGACTCTGTATTTACAGACTTTCGCCATCAAAATTCTAAGTTTAACTTGA
Source organism: Nicotiana attenuata (assembly GCF_001879085.1). Classification (NCBI taxonomy): domain Eukaryota; kingdom Viridiplantae; phylum Streptophyta; class Magnoliopsida; order Solanales; family Solanaceae; genus Nicotiana; species Nicotiana attenuata. The sequence continues at coordinate 65,638 of NW_017672755.1, read as the reverse complement.
AGCTCATTCGGATGTGAAAGGAATTGGAGCGTTTTTGAACACGTGAGAAATAAAAAGAATTATTTTGTGTTTTGAGATAAAGTAAATTATATCTCAATTGTCCCAACTCCTACCAATTAGTTGACATATCTTGTTTGTAGATTCATACAAAGAAGAGGAATCGACTGACCTTGAAGCACCTCCATAATCTAGTGTTCATAAAATACAATAGAGCATTGAGACGTCGCTGCAACCACCGCAATCTAATTGATCCAATTCTTTTGGATAATATTGATGAGGCTAATGAGTGGCTAACTGAAGTCCCTGAAAATTGTGAAGATGAAGAAGTATTTGAAGGGGACTCTAATTTCACTTGGGGTGATGTTGCGGTTGGTAGTGGAGTTGGGGAGAATCCTTATGGTTTAAGGGGGAAAACTTCAAGTTCAAGCTCGATTAGGAAGGGAAAAAGTGTGGCTACTACAAGTCGATCTCTATCCCTAATTGATGAAGATGAAAGTGATCATGAAGAGGAAGAGGAGGGGGAAGAAGAAGATGACGAGCAATATGAAGAACAAGAAGAGTAGATGAATAAGATGTTGATTCTAGTAATTTAGTAGCTTTGATTTTGCTTGTCATATGGTTTGTGGAGGATTTGGTGGTACCTAGTACCTACTTTTAAGTTTTTAAATTGAAGTTATTGATTATTTATAATTTTATAGTGTGTCTTTGCAAGGTTTACATTATGTTTTTTTAAGAATTGCGCTTCACTTTAATAAGGCGTGCGCTTCGCTTTTGAAGCGAGGCGTGCTCTTGTCGCTTTTTTGCGCTTCTCGCTCTTAAAAACACTGATCATGAATCAACCAGAACGTACCTTTGTCTCTTGAACGATGACTCCTTTCCTTGGATTTATCCCTGTCCCTTTCAAAGTCTTCTCGCTCCCTTTCCCTGTCAGATTCCTTTCCCCTATCACGTTCACGAGACTTTAATCTTTCCTTATCCCTCTCTCTCTCCCTGTCTCTGCCCCTTTCCCTCTCTCTCTCCTTGTTCTTTTCTCCACCAGCATCTGTTCTATGATCAGTTTTTCCTGGCTCTTCTTTAGACTCCCCTTCTGAAGGCATGCTGCTTTTGGAGTCATCATCGCTCTTCTTTGAGTCCTTCAACTTATCAAGGGAAGCTTTCATTACTCCCTCCTTAGCCGCTTCCTGGTTTCCTGGTGTACCATTATCTTCATTCACCGGTTGACCATCCAACAAACCTTCCTATAAGAGGGGGTAGGGGGGAGATTAATATCAAATTGGAAGTATCCTATAGTGGATGGCTATCAAATTGAAAGACAGGATATGTGCTTTACCTTAGATACAGGAAGCTCCCGCGATCTGTTTGACGTAGCAAAGGAGCCTCCTTCCTTGCATACAGGAATATATTGTGCCTTTGGAAGACTGTAAAGATGAGCGAGAACTCTGCAAACTTCATCTATGCCAGCCTTGTCTGCATCAAATGCTTTCCACCAAGGAGGATTCTCTGGGAGCGGCACCTGAAATCTACGGGCTGCAGCATATACAACTCCACAGGCAACAACCTCGCTCTTGAATCTTACACAGAGTGTTGTGCGCAAGCTGTTCACAGACAAAAACACCCAGTAGGGTTTTATTGTTTAGAAACATTATCATTTCTGGGCAATAAGCTAAATAGAAACTTTAGACAAATTAATTATTAATCACTGAGTAATTAGTTAAGCTTAATCCAAGATTACCATGACATTTGTTATAAGAAAAAATGTAGATGCCAAAAGAAACAAGATACTTTGATCAAAGTAGAAAGAACTTCCCACAACATCCCAATAAAGGTTTGAAAAAGCAATTGTGATACCATGGGCAAAGCATTAGCTTGCCTTTTCAGATAATAACGATTGTGCTTTCTGAGTTCTCTTCTTACTTTGGTATAACAGTACCCTCTTACAGTGGCCAAAGAGTTACTGTATATCGGATGGCCTTATTTACATTCTTCAACTATATGTTAATAACACAAGGAAAAGGAAGTAGGCAGCACCTGATTTAATTTAAAACAAGCAATGACATAATAAAACAAAAGAGATGGTTATAATTTTCCTGGAAAAAAAGGATGAAGACAGTGTAAAAACCGAGGATTCCTCACAGCATAGAAAATTGGGAATGGAAAATGATAGGACATTACGAAAGAAAACAAATATCAAAATGCTTTTCCCACTACAGTGGCCAAAGAGTTACTGTATACCGGATGGCCTTATTTACATTCTTCAACTATATGTTAATAACACAAGGAAAAGGAAGTAGGCAGCACCTGATTTAATTTAAAACAAGCAATGACATAATAAAACAAAAGAGATGGTTATAATTTTCCTGGAAAAAAAGGATGAAGACAGTGTAAAAACCGAGGATTCCTCACAGCATAGAAAATTGGGAATGGAAAATGATAGGACATTACGAAAGAAAACAAAAATCAAAATGCTTTTCCCACTTATTGTCTTTTGATTACCGTTACATGACCTTTTTCATTTTAAGGATAGATATGGATCTTGAAAATTGTCATATATTGATCATACCTAGCATAAGTTATTACCTAAAAAATTTAACTAAATTTCAAGCTAATATCGGAAGTAATACAGCTTTTAAGCGTTTCAAGTTGACAACACAATGTAATATAAGAAGAAAGATGGCGGAAACACAGATAAATCTTAATCAACTTTAGAGTACTGGGCATTAAATGTCTACGATATACACAAAGGTCATCAGCCACTATTAAAACTTGTAGCAATTCAAGAAATACTTTCCGTTGTCAAAGGCTACATTAAAAACATATTCAGATAAACATAACAACATCTAACATACTCACCTGTCATTTGCAAGATTCCAAGCTTCTTGTCTCAATTTTGCAGGTGCTTCAAGAGTTGCAAGGTAATTTGATATAAATTTATGAGGATGCTCGACATGGCAGATGAAACCCATCTCTTTTAGAAGATGTCTCTCTGTTCTGATTAGGTCTGCTTTCAAATCAACGTATTTCTGCAAAAGAGACAAAAAATCTTTATCTTGTGTTATCAACTTGATGCCGTTACAACATGTAAGAAAATGCAAACTTGGTGGACACAAATGCATCT